>NC_056739.1:1378520709-1378678209 GCF_019279795.1 Protopterus annectens
GTAATGTTCAAGTACGGGGTGTTTAGACAATTTGTGTATTTGATTTCCTGGATTTAATAAGAATGATAAATTCCCATTTGTTAACCAGGTAGGTCCAATGGACACACACAGTCCATTTTCATGGATGACCCAGCATCCATGTCTGATTTAATAACTTGCTCAAATTCACACAGTAGGCAAATGAGGTCTGAGGGAATCCAACCATGTACCACAGGAACTACAGCAGACAGCCTTAACACTGCAATAACTGCCAAGTCTAGAATATTTTCAAGGAATATTTCATGAAACATTAATACAGGAAATGTGTTGAAAGATATGCTTTGATAAGACACAGCAGAAAAAAAATCAAGCATTCTAAACAACAAAATTAAAATAAGAAAACAAAAATTGGTCATTCTATCTTAGCCTCTGGCCACATTCAAATCTTTCTTCTAATTCTGTGGTATGCTTCAGAAGTGGCTTTTATACAAACATGCTTTACTTGTATTCAAAGCACTGTACATAAAGTCTCAGATTTCAAATGATACAGAAAAAAATCTTTCACTTCAGCCTTTACCCAACAACCAGCAGCACACTGTCCCAACCTCTCCTATAACAGCACAACGACCCTTCCTTCCATTTATCACCAATTCCCCCGTGCCTAAATCTTCAAGATAATCTGACTTGATTACTGTCACACACTAGATGATGCACACAGTACCAGCCTGTACTGTCAGTCTCTCCTTCTCGCTACTCATTGTATCCCCTCTAACCTGTAAGCATGCCACAGGTAACATCAGGAGCTTTACTTGTGATTCAGACTTCTGATATTAGCTTCATGTGTTGCCATTCGATCAGCATACAGAGTTACCAAAAAGTAAAAAAAAAAAAAAAAATCTTAGAATGCAGTTCAAAACACATGCAGTCAGTGCACTATCACAGAATACCATTTCTTAAATAATGCAGCTGACAGGTGGCTCACCGGCAGAAAAAGGCGCTGTGCTGCACAGGGTTTAAACAGCTTCTTCCACTCCTGGGGGTTTCCTGCTGAAAATGTAATTGGGTATATGTGGAACTGGAATGATGGGGGGTAGTAGTGGTACCATTTCTGCAGCTAAATAAACAAAGAAAAGAAATAAAATATTTCACAGTTAGAATACTCTAAACAGTGACATTCCCATGACCAACTAGAGTTATCACTAAGAAACAGCATTAAACATTTATTTATTTATTTTACATTTGTTTACCGGGAAAGTCCGGGTGGACACGTGTCCTTTTTCAGCGGAGGCCCGGGAAGAAAAGCTCCAGTTAGTGCATATACATACATACATGAATAACATCTGACTATGTAGGCAAGACATATCAAAGTACATACATACATGAATAACATCTGAATATGTAGGCAAGACATATCAAAGTACATACATACATGAACATCTGAATATGTAGGCAAGACATATCAAAGTACATACATACATGAACATCTGAATATGTAGGCAAGATATATCAAAGTACAATTGGCAGTAGATGCATTGCATAACTTAACTGTGAGTTATTTAGATCAGTAAAGGATGAGGTCACACCGGAGTGTAGCACATTGAGATATAGTGCCTTATTTTCACAAGTGATACATAATCTAATAGTACACTAGAGGCATTCTATAAAGGGATGAGAAGATATAGATAGTAAGAGGGTGAAGAGGTAGCAGTTTATGTAGCCTCAAAGTGTGTATTAGCAGGATTTAGGCAGTGGTGAGTAAAGTAGGTTATTAGTCTGTTGGCTAAGGTATGAAGTTACAGTTTCTGAGTTTCATTAGTCAGGAAGATTTGTAAAGGACACAGTTGAGAGTGAGAAGTTTTGTGTCACGTGATGGTGGAGCATGGGCTGAGTGATTTGGTAAGGAGGTGTTTTAGGTTAGTTTTGAATAGAGGTAGGGATGTTTATGGAGGTAATGTTGACTGGCGGTTCATTCCAGATCTGGTTTCATGAAAAGATAATGATATACTGGCAGTTTATAACAAAACTGACAAAGGGTCAGTCTTAGCCTTCCTGGGTCATACTGCTTCCTGAAAATCTGCAAAACCAGCGCACTCAGCAATGGGGAATTGCAGGTTACTAATGATTAGCCATTCTTCCCCCTTCCCTCTCTCTCTCTCTCTGTATCAAGTGTTCTAGGTAACATTTTCCTACCCTAAAAAAACAAAACTGCAGTGAAGCAAAGTATTGTAATCATGCTGTAAGGTACATTACTCTGCTACCTTTTCAAAGGATAACAGGCAGAATCACTGTATGCGGATCTTCTACCAAGTATCAACATGCCTTTATTATGCTAAGTACTAATATAATCTGCTCCCGCCAAAATGGCATGGGGTGACTAGTCGTGCCTCCTTCATAAAATATTTCTTCCTATATTTTCCCATAATATGATACAGTCTATGCTTGTTTTTCCTTAAGTCACCTATAAACACTAAGAATTGGGCAACACTGACTGCAGGCTTTGAGTAGCTTTTGAAATGATAGCCAAGGATTTCGTACTCCCTTTGAGCTTTTTTTTAAACTAGTCACAATCTCAAACAGCAGCATACTGCAAAACATTAAAGAAAGCAAACAACTAGCTTGAAAATAAATTCACATCACAGTGGCTGCCACCATAATGCCGTTTAAATGACTGAACAAATTATAAAACATTAAGCACAGTTATGCAGGGATATCAGTACTACAAAGATTTACAACTAGTGCATTCACTCACTCATTCTTCAGTTTCTCCATTACTCCAAATCGGTCGCAAGGAGTCAGAGACACTGGACACTGCTGGCACCCACTGGACACAAGGCAAGGAAACCAGTCCCAAACAGGGTACCAGCCCACTGCAGTATGCACACACTTACTCACCTCTCATGTGACGCACGTGTTCCTATGGACATTTTGAAGGAACACTAACTCACCTAAAGCACGACTCAGATGCAAGAGAAAACCAAGACACCTGTCAAAATCTCTGCAGACTCCTTATACATTATTTTTTCATCAGTTTCTAATCTTTATTCTCTTAAATGCAACAATGCTATCAAAACACCAAATGCATTTTAAACCAAGTGTGAAAAAATGAGCAGACTTACAAATTGCATCCAGAAGTAAGTGCACTACATGTTACAATCCTCTGTTTTCTCCTTTCTTCAGATCACGTCTGTGGCTAGCCTTCTACAGGCAACAACCAAACTGCTCATTTACCTGTAATCAGTTGGATGGACAATCCCAACTAGACAGCATGGTCTTTTCATGACGGAAGGATGTTCGATAGCATTTGAAAGAATATACCACTTTTCCAGTGGCTCCCAAAGTGACAGTAGGACTTTCTAATTTAACTTGGTATAAGAAAATCATAGGAAAAGTTCAGGTGAAATGAACTTTCAAGTAACATCAGATAATCTACTGCCATACATATGGAGCATCACAGATTGCCTGAGCTGTTTAATTACAAGATTAGGAATCAGGATAACTGTTCAGATGTCTGATCCTGGCTGCCGCTAACTTAGCAAAACTTTTGCAAAGGAAAAATCAGTCCAGTTAAGGATTTAAGCAGATCTTTATTCAAAGATGAACACTCATCCATCTTTACTTGCTCAAAGGTTGTAAATATGTTATATACATACATGCACACACAAATATATATATTTATGCATACTAGGAAGTTTGTAGAATAGGTAAACGTGCTACTTTACTTATTTTTGTTTTATTTTTATTTATTGACATTTGTTAACCGGGTTGGTCCAATGGGCTTGTGGCCTGTTTTCAGCGGAGACCCAAGAAGAGCAGCTCCAGTTACAAACAATTTAGAGGAGTATAAGAAATTTACAGTGTATAAAAACATTTCACAAATAATTACAGAAATCTAAAAATACATGTCCAAATTTGAAAGTAGAAAGCATGCACAAAGTTAAGTATAAATAGCAATTTACAAAGAGAAATATGCATTCTTATAAGATTATTAATTTTGCCAGTATTGTTAGTTGAGCTTACCAGGTAGGTGCCTTGAAAAGATTAATAGGTGAATTAGGGAGAGATAATTACACATACAGGGAAAAAGTGGGTTAAGTTGGTCAAGTACTGGCGTTAACTAGATGAAGTCAGAGTTCTTTTTTTAAAGTGTGATGGGTGGGTAATGGACCATATGTTTATTACAAGCTTGGGCTACGGAGCAGCTATACAGAAGTTTGCCTACATTTTTCTTTGGTTGGTAGATATCCAGGAGTTGCTGGTTAGAGGTGCAGAGGGCCCGAGGTGGGCTACAGGTGGAGACTATGAGTGTAACATTTGAAATTGTGATAGAAGAAGAAGTTGGGGGCGTTGGAGCCATTGGAGAGAGTTTAGGGCCAGGCAGTGGTGTGAGTTGTATGGAGAGTTAGTAATAAATTTAGCGATTTTATGGTATGTTTGTTGAAGTTTGTTCAAGGTTGTGGCCTGAATGTTGGTTAGATCAGGGGCAGCATAAGTGAGGGAAGGGAGGAGTAGTGCCTGTGCAAGGACAGTCTAGCAGTGGAAGATAGAAATTTTCTTTTGCGGTATAGGCAACCTAGTTTCTGATGTGCTTTTTTTATGCACTGGAGTATGTGCAGGTTGAATCTGAGTTCATCGTCAATGATGACACCGAGGAGTTTTGTGTGTGTTTCAGGATTAATGACTGTATTGTTGGAGGATGTAATAGAAAAGGTCGATTTATGGTGACGGAGAACGGGGGAGAAAAAGTAAGAGTTTGGTCTTTTTAGGGTTAAAGATGAGTAGGTTGTCAGATAACCATTGTTCAGTTGATAGAAAGGTGTGTCGGGTTAGGAAAAGTTATTGTAATGAGTTAACATTCAGTTCTATTTAGCATGGATATCGGTTACCCCTTCAGTGAGGAACATGAACTTTAACAACCCCAGAAGAGGAACACTCCTCGTAATGAGATTTTGGACAAGAACCAGCTCACAAACTGTGCATCTCTGCATGTGTCCAGCGACCTGCTGAACTTACAGCCCAATTCTTCTCAATTTTTTCACTTTAAATAGTGTAGGTGGCTGTTTCTTCTAAAACACATACAATAAAAGCTTTATCATTGTTAAGTCCCTGCCTCTGCTACACATCGGCAGCCTGCTATACACCTTTGCACTTAGCAGATCTCTACAGCTTTATCAGTCTACATTTCCCCTCTCCTCTTTTCCCCATTTCCTTCCCACTGGATAACTTCCTGTTTTTTCGAACGTTACCATTACATACTATCCTAACTCTCAGGTTCCCTCCTCCCTCTCTCCCTTTTACTGTTTTTTTTTATATACTTTCTGTCCTGTGTCTATGTTTTTACCATCTGTTTTTTCCTCTCCCTCTCTCCCCACTCAGAACTTGCTACTTACACTACACAGATTTTACTCACCTTACATTCCCGATTGGCCCAGACTCAAAGGATGCACCAGGAACTATCAGCATAGTTTCTTACTTTTGGCCCCTTCTCTGCTGTTTCATTTTTCTTACCCCTTTTCCCTTCTCTCCTGTTTTTCCCCGCATTCTTTGTGTATTTTAAAATCTTCTGTTAGCATTCTCCACTAATTTTCCTCTTTCTCCCTTCCCTAAACTAAGTTCTCCCTGGCGATTTGTGCGAGATACGGGCCCTGGCTACAGCGTACAATTTAATTTTAATGCATTATTGCAAGTTACGTTTATGCTGAGCATTTCTAATCCAGCTGGCTCTCTTGTACGGCATTAAAGGTACATCTGCTATTGTTTATGTCCTGTGTAGTGTCGTATCCATGCTGGCTGCGCTCTGCTCAGTATTTATCTGTGGATTTTTCCACTGACTGTAATGCTTAGAAATTCTATGTAACGAGGTTTTAACTGTTTTAACGAACTAGGTCTATTTATTGTACAGAGCTTTTGTAGCTTACTTTTTGTTTTGTAACATAATTACGATTCTGGTACTACAACATACTGTAGCCTTGTTTTTAACATAAATAGATGTAGTCACCAGTTTTGTGTATCTTAATCCCTTGTCACCAGTTTTGTGTATCTTAATCCCTTGTCACCAGTTTTGTGTTTTTGTGCATCTTAATCCCTTGTCACCAGTTTTGTGCATCTTAATCCCTTGCTTTTACTCTGGTTATTTCATTTTCTACATTTAAATCTTTGGTTGGCAGCTGCATTTCTTAGAGATTTTTTACTTTGAAAAGAGAAGTTGTATGGCTGTTTTTGTTGATTACCAGGTATTTGGAAACTAATTACTGCTGGACCGCTTACTCACTTGTTTCACATGATGTTTCACATCGTTTGAGTGAACTTGCTTCAATGGATTTTACACCTGTTGTACAGAAATACAATATATATTCTGTTAATTACAAGAGCTTTTTTTCACAGTTTTAATTTGTACCTAGTTAACTGGAATACCTTCTTAGATTAATACTTGGCTTCTGTTTCTAGCTAGCCCTTCACCTATATTACTTGTTGTTTTTGCTCTTACTAATCCTGTTCCTTTCTGCCCTTTTCACAGATTTCTGACAAGAACCAGCTCAATGAAACTGTGCATCTCTGCATGTGTCCAGCGACCTGCTGAACTTCTCTATAGTGGATGGGGCTGTAAGAGTGTTGCATGTGTGCTATGTCTTTAAGAAGCATGCAATGCTGTGCGTGCATGTATAAATTCCAGACATGTGCAATCCCTAGTACCATTTTGTAGAAGCAACCAGTAAGTGAGCATGTATGATCTCAGCAGTTAGTTTGTATACAAGTTACTTAGTCATAGTCAAATAAGCCTTTACAGTGATGTGTTTGCAAAGAATAAAGCTGCTTAAACAGAACCTACGAAGACTCATTTATTCGTATACCAACACGAAAGCGACATGGTGCCAGAATTGGGATGGAAAAGAGCAAAACATTTGGACCCATGACATGTAAAGACGACAACGAAGATAAAACCAAGAGAAAACAGAAGAATTAAAGGTAATGAAAAGCAATACAAATTATTTACTCAATGCAAAGAGGCAAGAAAAGGGCATAAACCACATTATCAGGCGTGCGGAAAGCACAAAACGTTTTTTAACTAAAGAAAATGTTTATGATAAAAGAATTTGACAAAACGAATGTGCTTAAAGTACAAAACAAGCTTGTTTAAGGCAGAAAGACCCATGTTTAAGGCAGAATTGGGCATGTTTAGAATAAAATGAGCATAAAGTACGTACGCTGGGCATAAAAAAGAAAAAGGGTTTAAACAAGCACAAAGACTATAATAAGAAAAAAGAAAAGGGCACAGTAAGTAAAAATAAAGCAAGGCGACTGCTATGTTGGGCAAAGTGCTGTGTTTGGGGTGTAACTATGACTTCGTATGATATCAAATGCATAATTAAAGTCATTTGAAGTATCACAGTGTTTGTAAAAGTGCTTACAGTGTGTGCTTATTACTGTGCATGTATTTCAGAGAGTTCACCGTGTGTGAAGTGCAACTATTTTGTGTAATTTTGTGTAATTCAGTCAAAGCAAGGTTATTTGAAGAAAGTTCTTGTGATAGGTGTGTCTGTTCACAAAGTGTTGCGATTACAGAGTGCTTCTTGTACTGTAAGAAGTTGTCTAGCAAGGTGCCGCCATTTTGGGGACATTTTGGTCTATTGCATCTAGTCATTTACAAAGTGCAGACACTTCAAAAGACATTGAATTTGGGCAACAAAAGTCTGACTGTTCAAATTGTGCAATTCCTTGACGAGTTTCTTGCATTTAAGAAAGTATTTTTTTTTTTTTTAACAAAATATTACAAGTGTATCATAGTGCTCGTGAATTGCTCAGTTGCATTGCAAAGTTCTCAAATGCTTCTTAAAGCGACGATTTTAATGTGTGATGGCGCATGACTGTAGCATGCCTGCCTTTATTGATAAAATTCCAAGCAATTACTTTATCATTTTTGCCTTTACCAATTCCGAAAGCTGACATTTCTGCCTTTACCTATCGAAAATTTCTTAAGCACTGCAAAGTCCGAGAAACTATTTCTTTAAGCTCTGTAAAACAGTAAAAAGCTTGAAAAACTATTCCACAGAGTTTCGCAAAGCACTAAGAAGTCTAAAAAGTTATTTTTCAAGGCACTATAAAGCATGGAGAAAGCTCAAAGGTTATTTCACAAACTACCATAAAGCATCAAGAAACTAAAAAGCTATTTCGCACAGCACAGTGAAGCATTAAGAAATCTGAAAAGTTATTCCGCAAAGTGCAATAAAGCATCGAGAAGCCAGAGAAGTTTATTTCGCAAAGTCCAGTTAGTTGAAAGCACTACATGGTTATTCATTCACACAATTCCAATAAGCTTAAAGAAAAAGTACAGGTATAGAGCACAAAAGCATTGACCAAACTGTACATACACACACACACACACACACACACACACACACACACACACACACACACACACACACATATTTGGACGTATTTTCAAGACCCTTCGCTGGTATGTGTTAATATGGCAGACAGATTTTGAAAACATTAACCACTTGTGTTTGACTACAATACTGCAGAGAACTGGAGAATATCTGAACAAAAGAATGATATTTTTATACAAGCAGCTTATGCAGATAGAGATGCATGCACAAGGGCATTTACTTTGCTAAATCTATCAGGATCTGATATAGAAAGAGAGCGACCATTTGTATATGTGCCAGCAGTATATGAAGGTGAGGGTGCAGACCGCCATATTGTTGTGCAAGTTGAATCCATTGAAGACCCAGTGTGTTTACGAAAGTTCAGAGAAATATGCAACCCCCAGACGAACATTACATTAAAGAGGCATTTGTTTTACACAAGAAATCAGAAACCAGGGGAAACATTTGCAGCTTATACAACTGACTTGAGAAACAAGGCTAAAACGTGTCAGTTTGGTGACATGAAAGATGAGCTGATAAGGACAGAATTGTATGTGGTATTAATAGTGCTGCAGTGAGAAGGATTTTGCTTCGTGATAATGATATGACATTAAGCAAAGCAATAGAGATTGGTCAGATCCACAAGGTGACAAAGGCATGCGAACATGCTTACAAGTGACAAAAGCATAGTTTCAGTAAGCTCCAGAGCAAATGTAGATAGTATGCAACACATAGCAAGCAGAAACAGGCCTAAGCAAAGGGCAGCCACAGGGTTTCCAAAGAAGGTGCCATGTTTCCCAGAGAGTTCCAGAAAAAGTGCAAACTCCACCACCAGCTCAGTGCCATACAAACGTGAGTTAGCAAAACCCAAGTCTAACTTTATTGTTAACTGTCATAATTGTGAAGCAAACCATGAGTCTAAGAAAGAAATGTTTAGCATATGGTCAGCACTGCCATAAGTGGAAGAAATGGAACCACTTTCAAAAGTTTTTCAAATCAAGTAAGCCTCACACAGTTGCAAAGAAAGGTCGCACAAGAAAGCAAGTTGATCAAGTAGAGCCAAAACAGTTCGTTTTATACACGGATGGTGTATTAGTACTGGGAGAAAGAGCTGATGCAGTAAACTTATTGACAAGGAGTGAAGTGTTTTGCACAGTTCAGATCAATGGGAAATCCACAGAGTTCAAAGTAGACACTGGATCAAAGTGCAATTTTATATCAGCAGATATATTTGCAAAACTGAGAATCAATGAACAACTCAATGTAACCATCAGTGCGAGACTTGTTGCATATGGAGGTGAAGAAATTCAAACCGAGGTTCAGTAATGCTTTTATGTTATTTGGCTGAGAGCGGTTACAACTTATTATTCTATGTAGTCCAACAACCAGTGCAATCTTTACTAGGTATCAAAGATAGTTTGAGAATGAATCTGCTTTCTTTTGCTAAAGAAGTTCATTATGTGAGTGCAATTCCAAGTTCAAGTTTTTCAGAAGCCATTTTCTCAGAGTATGCTGATTTTTTTTTTATAAGTTGGGCAAACTTCCAAGTTGTGCATTCTATGAAATTAGTCCCAGAGGTCACTGCAGCAGTCAGACCAGCAAGAAAAGTTCCAATAGCTATGCAAGATAAAGTCTAAGCTCACGTGGATAAGATGGTGCAGCAAGCTGTGATTTGTCCAGTCACATAGCCAACTGAATGGGTGTCATCCATGGTAGCCACTTATAAGAAAGGCTCAGACGAAATCAGAATATGCACTGACCCTAGAAATTTGAACAAAGCATTAAAGAGGCCATATTATCCAGTGCATACAGTTGAGGAAGTTGTAGCTCTAATACCAAATGCCACTGTATTTTCTGTTTTGGATGCAAAGAGCTCATTCTGGCAAGTGATGCTTGATTGCACATCCTCATTTCTAACTACTTTTGGTACCCCATTTGGCAGACATAAATTCCTTAGGATGCCATTTGGAATAAATTCTGCAAGTGAAGTCTTCCAACGTGCAATGGAACAAATTTTTTCAGGTAATCCTTGTGCCATAATAGTAGACTATTAGTTGGAGGCAATGGCGATACAGAGCATGACAGAAACCTCAAGAAAGTTCTAGACAGAGCACGTGAAGTAAATTTGAAGCTTAATCCCCTGAAGTGCAAATTCAGACTTCCAGAAGTAACCTACGTAGGACATTTGTTTACAAGTACAGGCTTGAGACCTGACCCAACTAAACAAACAGCTATTTAGAGATGTTAGCACCAGATAATGGGCAAGGTTTACAGCATTTTCTGGGCATGGTCAACTATTGGGCAAGTTTATACCAGATTTCAGTTAATTGACAGCAACTATGACAGAGCTAACACACAAAAATGTTGTATGGTCATGGTTACATCATCATCAAAAGGCATTTGATGACTTTAAGCAGAAACTTTCCACCCCCCCCCCCCTACGTTAAGGTACTATGATGTGAATAAACCAGTTGTCTTATCCTGTGATGCTATTAATTTTGGTCTTGGTGCAGTTATTCTTCAAGAGGGCAGACCAGCAGCCTATGCATCTAGGACACTTAGTCAAACTGAGATGCATTATACTCAAATTGAGAGAGCTTTTGGCAATAGTTTTTGCATGTTCCAGGTTTCACGATTATATTTACGGTTGAGCTATTCAAACTGAAACTCATCATCAGCCTCTAGTTACTATTCTAAAGAAGCTTATGCATTCTGCAAACCCTGGCTTACTAAGAAAACCCAAACTCTCATCATAATAGAGATCTACTTGGAAACTCTGGCAGAAAACCAAATCTCCCATATACTACCAAAAATATACAGAACTATGTAATCTGATCAAAAAACACAAACTCTGATAAAATCAGCTTCTACCACACACCCCTAACTGCTCATACTAGTAATCCCAAAAAATGTTGCCACTCAAGTAAACCAAATTCTCCACCCAGGTAACCCCTCTACACCAAATCCTTGCCCCAGTAACTCTCCCACAGAAACTGGTTATATCTTTAATACTTATTTTATTGATAACTTATACAAAATTATGCCTTCCTCCAACCCTACCTATCAGTCATCTCCTAGTACACACCCACTACTTAACTCATCATTCTCTTTAAGCTCTATACCCACTAATTATATCAAAAGATTCTTAATATACATAAGCCATGCCCCCCTTCAGCTAACAACCTACCTCCTCTATTCTTAAAAATTGCTGCCAATTCCATTGCATACCCAGTGTCTATTCTCATTAACCACTTTGTGAATCCACTGTCCCAACTCTTTGGAAAAAATTCTACATCATACCTATCCATAAAGGGGGGAACTCTGTACAACTTTCTAATTACCGCCCAATCACCATACTATTGCCTCTCTCCAAAATTCTAGAACATTGTGTCCATAAACAATTTCTATCTTATCTACGGCATGAAAACCTCATCTCCCCTATCCAGTATGGCTTCCGCCTCCACCACAGCACTAATACAGCTCTTATCTCCTTTATAAACTCAATCTCACTAGCTAGAAACAATAATAAGCTAGTTTTCAGTCTCTTCTTAGACCTTTCCAAAGTCTTTGATGCTGCCACCCATTCCATCCTCCTTTCTAAACTAACACAACTCAACCTCTTCCCTACAACTATTTGCTGGTTTACTAGCTACCTCACTAACGGACAGCAAATCAGTCAAATGGTTCTCTGCTCTATCTCCATTTCTCCCCACAAAATGGGTGTCCCACAAGGCTCTATTCTTGGCCCCCTTCTTTTTAATATATTTACTAACCAACTTTACACTTCTTGTCACCTGTCTTCATACAGTATACAGATTATTCCACTATTATCACTTCTGCTGACAATCCCTCTGATCTGCTTTCCCTTACTCAAACCTCCTTTAACATCACTGTAACCTGGCTAAGTAATCACAATCTTATCCTTAACCCTAACAAGACAAAACTTTGCCTATTCCTACCAATTTCTCTCAGTCATCTTAAATCTTCTTTTACCATCTCTTCCTTAAAAAATATCATCATCTCGGCTGAACATCACACAAAGTTACTTGGGGTTATCATAGACGACCAGCTTAAGTTCAATCTCCATGTACTGAACTATGTAAAGAAAACTCACCAAAAACTTGGCTTGCTGTATAGAAACCAAAAGTTCCTTACCCCCAAGTCCAGAATCTTTCTTGCTCAAGCTTATCTCCTTCCTAACCTCCTGTATTCCTCTCAGGTTCTTACCAACTTACGGTCCACCCTTCTACCCAAACTTGATTCCACATATAACAAATTAGCCCGATTTGCTTGCTAATTTGCCTTCAAAATCTCATTACTGTCTTGTACTCCAGTAACTCAAGTGGTTAGAATTTCCTAACCAACACTTATTTTCTCAATCATAATCCACGCCATTCTAAATAAACCCTCCTCCTGTCCTAGCATATCTTCTCATCTCCCTTTATTATCCACCATGCCCCCTTAGAAGTTCAGACCAACATCTCTTACAGATTCATAAACCAAAAAATACTTTAGGTCAAAACCTTTATTCCTATCTTCCTGATCTCTTGGAATAAGCTCCCCTTGACTCTTAGAAAAATCACCTTTGCACATAAATTCAACACAGCTCCAAGATACGTCTTTGTAACCATCCTAACCAAACTTTTTCCTCTCCCTCCTTTTTCTGCCCTTCTTTCCCCCGTCTTTTTCCTCTCCTCCACCTCCCTTCTCATTAAACCCTAGAAGTATTCCATCTTCCTGAACTTTTATTCTATCCTCTAATCTTCTAAACTTGACATCCCATTTTCAAGTATATCTTGTCGAGAAAATAATATGCTACCTATTAACATTTGTAATCTATACACATTATTGTATTTTTATTCTAATTAATTTTTGTAACCTGTTTATATTTCTGTACCAAAAAAGTTTTTTTTTTTATATTACCTGTCCTCTAAATCTATTTGAATATAATCTTTGTATACATTTTTTTCTTCACTTCAGAGATTTTTCTCCCTGAGTCACCGCTGAAAATGGAGACAAGCTCAGATGGACTAACCCGGTCAACAAATGTCAAATAAATACATAAATAAATATTCTGAGTAATATTTTTAGTAATACGAGTTTTTAAGGTACATTAATTTAAAGGAGATTTACCCTTTAAATAGGGTAGGTAATTTAACTCAGGTGAGGGTATTCTTTTCATATATGAGTGTTGGTAAATGTCTCTGCTTTTTCTTGTGTGTATTAAGAGTAGCATTGTATTTGTTAGTTATGTTTAGTTCTCTATTTGTATGTGTTGTTTCACTTTCCTTTGTAATCTCAAGAATTGAGCTGATGCACGAAATTTCATTCAGGTTACACATGTGTGGTTCTAAAGAACAAAAAAGTTTACTTTGACTTTAATTATTCCAGTGGACAGTTTATGCCATGTGGCTTCTTAGATTTGTATTAAAATGGGGAGGTTTGTTGATTTATTCATTCTGATGAAGTTCTGACTAAATAAAGAATGAAAGCACTCAATCTTTATTTTTGGTTTCCTGGCCTGCTTTTGGAAGAATGTTTAAAGGATTTTTCTTTGTTATGTGTGCAATCTGGAGTTTGGTCTAAGTAAACTTGCTGTGTTCTCACTGTGCTTCCTTTGATTTCCTCCATCAGTTTTATCATTCACCTATCACTGGTTCCTTACTAGTTATCCAATTTCTGATCATATTTTTAGCTGCAAGAAACTGCAATAATTTTGTTAATCTTGCAGTATTCCTTGGGGCACAGAATATATCCTCCCAAGTCTTATCTAGGAGTTCAAAGTCCATCAATTTCTGCCATTCACCTCTCATCTGATCTACTGAACTCCTATTACAGCTTTATACATTCTACTCGGAGTTCTAACTTCAATTAACATGCTTATCAAGAAGGGTTGTTCCTCACTCTCTTCTTTAATTAGGCCATCATATATTTTCAGAATATCAAATAAACCTCTATATTTTTAGATCTCTTCAATTTGGATCACAAAAAAAGGTCTTTAATTTTTGCCAATCTAAATTAACAAGTTCTTCTCTAACTTCATCCTGAAAACAGCATCTCCTAACCCCTTTACACCAATGTTATACTACTGGAGCATTTTTAATTTGCCTGTGCTTACTCAGTCCTATTGGTCATACATCAAACTTCCAAAATGCATATTCTGGACCACTGAAGTTCATCAAATCAGCTAAATACATATTTCCTAGAATATTTTTTTTGCTTCCTTTTTTCATAACCAGGGAGCAAATACCCAAGTTTTAATTTATCCCTTCCAGATTTTCCTGTGCTGTTATCATTTCCTTCCATCTAGCCCTATAGGTTTTGTCTTGCATCAAATAAATCTCAGTTGTACTGCCTAATGATCCTCTAAGGCTAGGAATTGCTGAGCTGTCCCTAGTTACTGGTAGAATAATTTCCTGCCATCGTACCCAGGGTGTCTTCCCACCTATACAAATTTCATTACTTTCCTTCTCAACTTATCCCAAAAACTTTCTCTGGGGTTATATAAAAAGACTTAGGATAAATATATTGCTATTGGACCTACAAACGTCTACTACTTGGATTCTTTAATCCATACCGCATACTAAATATTCCCACTTTCGTATCTGTCCATTTACCTTGGAGACTGAAAGTTTTCAATTTCCTTTAGGTGTATCAGATGCTGTTCTGTATTGAAACCCCCAAGTATTTTATTTTATAATGACTCCATAATGCTGAATAACTTTGCATCAAGTGTCGGGATGGTGCATAACTTATACATGGTGCCTTGGTTTTCCCAATATTTATATTATAACCAGATATAGTGGAAAATTGATCAAGTAGATTTTAGTTTTTTAGGTCATTATTTGGTCAAGTCATGTATATAAAATCATCATCTGCAAATAAAGCCAACTTCTATTCAGCTTTGTGCCATTCCCAACCTTTGATGCCAGATCATCATATCTTCTCTGCCAAAGGCTCTAACTCAATGGTGAAAAGGTGCGGTGACAGGGAGCAAAACTGTCTGATGCCTCTCCAAATTAAGAACTCCTCTGCAAATCTTGAGTTAACTTTAAATTACTGCCTTCACTTCTGGGTATATCACAGCTATCAGTGATATTAATTCTAATGAGAAACCAATTCTTCACATTATTTTCCATAAATAGGGTAGTTTCACCATATCGAAAGCCTTTTTGGCATCTAGTGGAAGAAAAAGTATCTGCTCTTGTAATGACTCAGCTTGGTGATGAATTAAAATGTTTTAATTATGTTGTCAAATATTGTTTTTTCCTTTATGCAACCAGACCGATTGATCTCAACTTGGGGTAAACTCAAGTGGACCCCCCTCTGGTCTATATGAGCCAGGGTCAGATGTGTCTTTTCCTTCTTTCAGTTTTACTGACACTACTGCTTTCTTCCAGGAAATGGGCATTTCTTTATGTTTAAAAAATGTGTTAAACAGTTTGTACTAAATAGGTATTTTGTTTTTAATTTTTTCCCAGATTCCACGGATACACTATCCCAACGCTGGTTTATTTGGTCCTCAATCTCTAATAAGGCTATTAGCTTTATTAAGTTGTCCGCTTCCTCTTTCTTTAGTGTGGGCAATTCGATGTCTTGCATAAAATCCTCAAACCTTCCCATGTCTCCTCCTTTGTCTCAGACATACAGGTTTTCATAGAATTTTCTAAAGGTTTCTCCTATTAATTCCAGCTCTCTAATTAATGTACCCCTTCTCCCATCTCTTATCTTGAGCATACTACTCTCAATTTTCCTCATCTTAATCTACAAGCTAAAAGTTGTTGATGTTTAGGCGAGCTTACTGAAAACAGATCTTAATTTGAGTTATTTTTTTCCACTATTATCTTTTGCTGGGCATGCCATGCATCCTCCTGTTTCTTCAATTCATCTCCATTTACTTCCAATTCTTCTAGAGAAGTTTCCTGCAGTGTTATGTGCAATGTTACTCTCTCACTCTCTCTCTCTAGTTGTCTGTCTTCCCATTCCTTATTCTCCCAACTTTTTAAAAATTCCTTTCATTTTTTTTTCTTCAATTTCCTGCTCTATTTCTGAAACAATTTATATCATTTTCTCTATGCTTTTTAACTTTTGCTTATTATTTAACCAAGCAGTATTAAATAGTCAATACCTCTTCTTAATTTCCTTGAGGTAACAATCCTACTGAGACTGGCGCATTATCGGATAACAACGTGAGATGTGTATACATTCCCCGTAGTAAGTGCTCATATGTTCTTATGCAATGTCAATTATATCTAATCTAGACCAAGTATTAAATTGTTCTGATTTACGTGTTAACTTTCTCTCAACTATCCCACTCTCACCTATACCTCACCAGCCAAATACTTTTAAGACTCTGTGCGATGCTTTCCCCCTTTGCTAAAGCTGTTTTGCCCCTTGGCCCTTCTGTAATGTCTTCACTAGGTGTTACCATGTTCCAGTCTCCACCTAAAATACCTGTATCCTGTGTATCTACTGCATTTGTTCTGGTTTCAGTAAGCCCAGTTCTATCAGTTTTCGGTGGCATACAGAAGTTTCCTATTACCAGACAGCCATTCCAGTACCCTCTTACCAGGATAAATATATCTTTACTATCTATTACTGGATCTTCTATTTCTACCCCCCTAGCCAAACCTCAACAAGGTCCTTAGCACTCGTTTTCTGCTGACTATAGTAATAAAATATCCTTTAGTGACACTTACAAATTCCTCATTTTTCAACTTACTCAGATGCATTTCCTGCATAACAATATCCCACTTTTGTTTAATATAACGTGGGATGTTCAGGCTCTTTTGTCTTTCCTTCTAGTAGACTGCTAGCATTCTACGTTGTTATCTGCGATGTCATTATTTCAAAGTATTATTTTCTGATGTATTTTCTCTTACTACCATATAGCTGGTTAACCACCTTGTTAGCACTTTTAGGAAAATATACCTGTATAAATTCATGCATGTGATCCTGACTGACTAGAATACTTAGCTTAATCATTTTTATTAAAAAAACAATACTGCAAAAAAAATATAAAATAACTGACAATATACAAGTCCAACCCTTCCTTCATGTGTTGTGTCTGAGCTATCGCTTCACATGTCTGCTGTCTCATTGCAATCAATGCATCTTCCTCCCTCACTGATGTGTTTTTTTCTATAGTTCCCTAATAAGATATCACTTCTTTAACTATCTGACCCAATTTCACATCTCTTTTTTGGACAAAAGAAAATATTTTAATCATGTCACTTAATGTTACTCTCATTTCTCTTATCCCATAGCAATAAAGTGCTATTATCGATTCTCCCCCAAGCAGGTCACTTAACTCACACTACTGATGTATTTCCTGTTCAAATAACTCACTTCATACCCTTTAACTTTCCCCTGCATCTCCCCTTTATTTCTATTGGTTAATAAAATCCAAGCTCAAATTACTTTAGTTCAGGTGATCTTGCCTTCATGTAAAAAATGATTACTTCTATGTATTAGCCTGCTCACTTGGTGCTTTCCACACTCATTATGCAATCACACCCCCCCAAGGTAAATTTATTCAATGGAGAGTAGTACCATTTTTTTAAAGTTTACCTACCAGATTGGCTTTGCTAAGATTAACTATTTACATGTTAGGATTTAACAGCACTCTGAGGGTGGAATGGAAACAGGAATATATAGAAAATCTACTTTCTGCAACAGTTTCTGTTTTTTCAAGCTGCCACCGCCATCATCAAAAGAGGGGGGTGGTGAGGAGCCAGTTTATAAGGGTATCTAGGCTGACCTCCAATGATATAATGTGTAAAAAGGAATTTCTGACTTTAAAGAGCATGTTTTTTGACCGAGGGTACCCAAGTCTTTGGTCAACTCCATTGAATCTGAAATATGAATAAATTTACCTTGGATTTTACCTACGTTTTATTTATTCTTGGACTGTGTTTAAACTAGGACATTCTGTGCCTTGATTACGTCACAATTTCTTTGTGGATTTTTATGATTTTATTGTACCTTGGTGGAGTATTTATCCTAGCTATTGCCCGTCTAGTATTTTTTTAAATCTCAGGCATAGTTTGTTTAAATAAAATCCTTTTTATTGTAGTGATATCATTCTTGTTACAGGCAGATGAGCGCTGATTTATGCTATTATTACACTCATACAATTGTTGGGTTTATATTTGCTGAGAAAAGGGGTGAATTACCAGCCAAATCCCCAAGAGTGTTCCAGTAGCTGAGTGGACAGTAGCCAAAGTAGCTACCTTTCTATATGCAATCCCCAGACATTCACAAAGCTGTTAAAGGTGACCAATTATCAGTCCTAAGAGTATCTGGCATTCTCAAATTTGTGACTATATTGTTTGCAATATTTGCAGACTTTGATAATAAACAGATGTTCGGCTAATATCCTCCTATTTTAAATGCTACAACCAGGTTACAGAATGTGCTATGCTTGTTCCAGAGTCTAATGAACATGTGAAGTAAGGGTAGTAATGAATGTATGTAGGATTACGACTTAATTTGCTCTTGGCTTCAAATGACTTGTGAAAAATGCTTAAAGCTGTCTGTTGCATCTTGGATATATAAATTCAGTGCAATTTTAGTATCAGAAAACATAACATACAACCAGTGTCATAGTTTTACAATGTGAAGACTGCATTCAGACAGGGTTCTCCTGTATACTGCATTCAACATTTTGCAGCTTCTTGCAATATCATACGACGCCACATAATACTGTCAGAAACAAATTAACCCATCAGGGTGTATGAAACGTGGTAAACAGGTCAATCAGTGAAGCAGTTACAACAGCAGATACCTTTTCCTGCATCTGTAAAATTATGCGTCTTACTCAGCCTTAGCAGTTTTGCTCATTTCCAGCTACTGAGGTATTTCAAGTTTCCAAGAGACATTCAGAGAAAAAGCGGCTTGAGCAACTGTGACCACAGTGTACGAAAGCCAAGCTGATGAGCAAGCAGCACGGAGCTTACAATACAAAGCACAGTCACTCAATAACAAGAACTCTATACTAGCCTGAAAACAACCATCGGTGTTTCTCTGTATGACAACCTGCATTCATTTTAATTCACTTAGTAAAGATGTGTAATGAGGCAGAAAGCTGTTAAGTCACTTTTGCAGACAACACTGCTTAGCAATATTAAATTACTATTGCACATGCATAACAAAGAGTTTACCTCCAAAAGTGGAATATCTGCAAGCACATTCCTTACAAACACCCAGAGCCAGATTCTGCATCAGTTCTTACAGAGGCTGTTGACACTCGTCTTTGGCAGCTACTGTTTTGTTGCTCAAAGCAACCGAACACATGAAGGGTGAACTAGACAGATGTTTTCTAGCTTCCTGACACCTGCAATATATTTCCTGACTTCTATGAAGCACAGGATATGTGATTTAGTAAGCAATCTAGACTAGGTTTTCTGAGCTACCAGCACTGACTCCCTTATCAATCCTTTACTAAAATTATTCACTATGAAAGTAAAATTGTCAGTTGTAAGCAACTTGTCATCATTATTACACGTTACAGTCAATTTTACTTCAGCAAGTAGACAAAACAACAGTGTTCAATTTTTTCACTTGCATGTCACTCAACACATGAGCAGCACAAAGGGTGAAAGAAGTGACTCATATGAGGATTAGTGTATTTATACTGGCATGTGTGGAAGTGGAAGCAGACGAATGATCAGTGGATGCCAGCTGTGCTGTTTTGTGAGTAAAGACATATTTGTGATCAGCCTGTGTTCTCCAAACATTAATCAACAGCACCATGTAGGAGTTCAACTTACACATATGGCTTCACATACTGCATCACAGTTATTCAAAAACTAAGTGATCAGCATCCATCTCCATTTCACAAATCCATACCTACCCAAATAATGACATTTACATGCACTAAAATGCTAATTCTGACTTCAGGCATTCCAAGTATGTACAAAACTACTGACTATTTTTCAATATTAGCCTGTCATATTTGATTTTGAGCATAAATTCAGGACATTTATTTTACATATAAATATACATATATTTTACATTGAAAATGGGGATTTGGTTCCTGCCGTTTTATGCATTTGCTCTTTACATTGGAAGTTTGTCTGCAGCTGGTGTACCCATGTTACAAAAGTCCACTTGCTATATGTGACAACTTCAGAGGTTAGCTGTGTGTTTTGCTGGATCCTACTTCATTTCAACCACTTTTCTCAAGCCTTCTCATGAATGCTGGCTAATGCATTGCCTTTTTTGGCTCTTTGGGTGAGGTATTAGTATGATTAGATTCCAGGAGAAGACTGTTTGATATTAGCCATCAATTCAGCCTGCCCAAGAGGGAAGTCTGCTTTTATAAGGTGTTCTAGCCACCCTCCATTTTTTTTTTCAGTTTCCATCTGCTGTGCGCTTTTTGCTGACTTGGCTACTGTGTATGTACAAGAGGATGCTGAGAAGTGTTTTAACTATTTGGCTGTTAATGGTTTCACCTATCATGACTGTTCAACATAAAGCCATTAATCATGTGCTGCAATGACTGGTAAGTGACAGTAGACTAATTTGAAGTATAGCTTCCCGAGCTTTCTGACCCTGAGGACCATGAAGATGTGAATTAACTTTGATCATCCTTTCTTCCATAATTGACAAACCAATGGGTAAAAAGGAAACAAAGACAAACCATTCAGTAAAATCTCGAAGAAAGACCCAGCTAAGAGGTGGTAATCAATCTCCTGTACTGGAAGATCATGTGATTTATCCAAATGACCTCTAAAGGCCATATCAGTGTTTCAGCTACATGGCTTCTGAATGCCCATGAGTCTTCACTTCAAGTCTTTACTGGTGTATTCAGGCTAATAAAGCCAAACTCCACTACCTGTAAAGAAAACTGCTACTGTATTTTCTTCCATAATAACTGGTGTGTTCTCTGCATTTTGATGAAAGTCACACACCAATTCAAACGCCTGCTATATGGCCACAGGTGTGTCTGTATCTGAATGCTTGCTTTAGTGTTTAAAGTCACATGTCCTGTTTTATTTTGGCAGGTAGTTCCCTTAGACATTCCACATAAACTGAGCACATTTAAAGTGTTTTAATATATTCCTTTTTCAACCATACAGTTTATACTGTGGCTCCCTGTAATGCTTCCTTTTTAACAGCACCCCACTGTTAGTTAATATTTTTGGTCTCATTTGGATTTCATACTTTTTTTTGCAATAATACTTGAGAATTAAGTACTTAAACTAGTTTTACAAACACTATGCTTCTCAAAACACAAACAGTTGCATAAAATGCCAAGCAAAGTGAAGAAACAGCAGTCTAGTAAATACATTAAAGAAACACTGCTTGTGTGGATACTAAATCAACATCTTGTTTGATGCTTGAACAGAAAGCAACACGTAGGAGAGGAAAGAGAAAGGGGGATACTTGGGATTAATATGGCTAGGCTTGTACAGGCTCTAGGGCCTCTAGCCTAGTAACCTCCTGTGAACCTATGAGGAGTTTAAGTGTGGGGAAATCTAGTACTGTGAGACAAAGGTAGGACACAACCTGTCTGGTACAGCTTGGATGGGTATTGGTGCAGGTGCTGCAGGGAGGCCACATTGTTAAATCAGGTCTGAAAGGCATATTGCATTACCACTATCAATAGGGGGATGCAGAAAAAACATTGAACCTTTTCACCCACTAGTGTATTCAAGAGTGACAGGCCTAGGACAAGCCTCTACAAATTCTTTTATCATGAGGAAAAGCCTTTAATCGCCCTTTGTCCCACTCCGACTAGAGTATCTTTTCCAAGTCTCTATAAAATAAGTGGAGTAGAATAGGCTGGACTAGCTTACATTGATTCTTGGACATGGTCTGTGGTCAGGTGGCTGCAGTTCACCTGTACATAAGATATCCTTCCATTGAGAAGGCTTGAAGAGCATGTGTGGTAGGGGAGAGAGAGGGATAGCCAACACATTTTCACAATCTGTGACCATCTCCCTCCCTGCTACAGCCCTTTTGTACTCTCCGGTCCCCCTTTTTTATTCCAAAAATACTGCTTTCTTTTGGAGCTGCCTTTTTGATCACTCTAACCCACTCCTCCTTTGCTATCTACGGAATGACCGATGCCTCTCATCTGTTCCACAACATTTGTCCTACTACAGATCAGGCAATTCATCTTCATCTCAAGTTTCCTCAGCTGCTCTGCTGGCTGCATTGTCTTGGTTTCTGTGCCATACATAAGCCTCGATTTAAATGTCTTTGGTCGGTTTCCTTTTTTCTTTCTTTCTAGTAATTCCATACCAGCTCAGATTGCTATATTATTTTCAAATCTTAAACAGAAATGCAGGAATTATACAGATATATGACTTAACTAATCACAAAATAATTATGGATGCAGATGATATTCTTAAAGTCCACAAATTCCACTGAATAATACAAAGCTACACAGTCCCATTTCTCTGAACTTTCTGACTGGCTTCATAATAATACCCACTAAAGTAATAATACAAAGACAAATACGTTTTTACCACAAAAAAAAAAAAAAAGTGCAACAAAACACAAAACACTATACCAGCTCAAGTTCCGAAACACAGAAAGAGACAGAAAATGCAGAAGAGTGAATACCGAACATAGCTCTTCTCCTTTAAACTATTTATTTTGCAAACAGGCAAGCCCTCCTGCACCTCCTAATGTGGGGGAGGGTATCAGCAAGCCCCCCCATATCCCCTGAACTTATAAATACCAAAATTACCAAGCTTTGGAGCAAAGTAAATATTCCAAGAAATGGCAATCTCAGACTTGGTAAACACATCCAGATTTTCTGCAAGTCTACACATCTCGCAGCTTAGCATTACAAGTTCTGACCATTCAGTTACCCACTATACCCAAAGTCGAGCAATAAAAATAACTTTGTACAACACTTGATTTCTCCCTCATTCTTAATATTCAAACAAAACCAGTCTTAACGCAACTAAAACTATAGTATCAAATTTCACACCTTCTCCCACCTACATCACATATGGTCTTAGTTAAAAAAATATCCTGATTCCCACGCCCTGCCAACTACAGCCCTTCATTCAGCACTTAATACAACAGGAAATATAAATAACTGAAAACTAAATATTCAGATTTTTTTCTTTTTGCAGACAAACTGCCATCACTATATCTTATATGAAATGGCCTGTTGGTCTACTATTACTAACAGAGCCACCTACTTCCCAAGTATAGGACCACTTAAAATTCTTAAACTAGGAGGTTACTGTCCATCCCTCAAAAACATTACTTCAAATCGTGCAAAAGAACTATTCTTTCAGAAGCAACCAAGAAAGCTCTCACTTTGATTAGACCCAAATCTAAACCTTCCAAAAGAGAAAATGCCCTCCCAAGAATAGGCCCAGCTTTATGGAATCACCTACGTACGGACATTAAAAAACTAGAAATGCTGAAAACCTTCAAACATCTCTAGCAGCATCTGTAGAAAGGATCTAAATGCACCTGCTTTAGTGATATCAGATAATTGCTTTTGTAGATTCTAACAGCATGCACTCCCTCATACTACAAGCATTATAAATGGATACTGTATAAACAGAAGTCCTGAAAATATTTAAATTAATTTCAGTCATTCAAATAGTGCAATCTTAATATTTTCGTGCAGTCTTTGGCACATTCAAATTCTGTATGTTTAAACTTTGTACTACTATGTATAATTTCTAAGGCAATTACTTTCTATGCAGCACTTGCTTTTATTCACTGTACTTTCCTTAAAAGTATTGCCATTCTACCCAGTTATTGAATTGCAAAATAAATGTATAAAAATAAAAATACTTCTCTGCTTCGCTGGCACATGTCACACAGCATCACTGGCACTTTATGCCAACTGGCTGCAGAACCTCAAAACTGTACCTCTGACTTTGTCATTGAGATTTCCACTCTCTGACTGCACCTCCCAAATGCCTAAAAACTGTTATTCTGCTCCACTGTTTTCCCCTTCTATACATCACTTTTCAGCTTCTTCTTATCACTCCCCAGTTGTGGCTACATCTTGACTGTACTCAGTTTTATTCCGTGTACATTCAAGTTTTACACTCCAGTCACACATTTACTTAATTTCCCGTTCAGAGTCCACTTCCAGTTCCATATCATCTGCATTCAGCGGCTTTGGTGGTATGTCCCCTCTCTGACCTGCTTGCTGTAGTCCATCATCCGTATGAACAGCAGTGGGTTCAGCACTGACACCAGATGCGCACACATTCTCAGTGAGAACCCCTCTGTGGGTCTGCACACTACATTTCTGTCACAGGGGTAAATAGCCTGCACTAATTCCATCAAAGTTTCCAGTACTTCCAACCATCACAGGAATGCCCAAATCAGTTTTCTTGAGACCTTGTCATATGCTTTCTCCACATCCAGGAATGACCAGTTGAACTCTTTCCTCACCTCTAGTCTTCTCCTATCTTACTGTAAACATCAGGTCTATAGTTGTACTTCACTCTGGTCAAAAACAAAAAACTGCTCATCGCCCATCTTCTCTGCCAGTACACATTATCAGTCATCCTCTCTGTCACTTTCATGCAGTGTGACACGATTCTGATACCTATGTACTGCCCGCAGTTGTGAATATCACCTTTGTTTTTATGCTTAGTCTCCTGTAGTATGAGATGTGCAGTTCTCTTCATACTGTGATGAGTATAATCGGGAACTATTTTTCTCATAATGCACCCAACATCTTGATCATATCTGCTGTGGCTTCATTGGAGACCGTCTTTTCTAGACTTCATTTTCCTTTGTACACTATTACTTCTAGGGTGGGTTCCATTTCTACTGCTTCTTGGGAAGGCTCTCCATCTATCAAGACTAGCGAAGCATGCAGTAGTACAACTTCTGTGGGGTTTCTTCATTCAGAAGCTTCTGTAAGCAGTCCCCCCATTTGATTTCCATGCCCTCTGACCTGATGCTACTATCTCTTATGAATACTGTCTACCAATTATCTTTTTTTTTTGGCTTTCTGGTGCTGTCATGCAACCTGATATAGCTTCTTTTGCCAAATGCTACTTGAATTTTAGAAGCTGGTAGAGGTTCTCCAATGACACCGATTGCTCTCTTGGCCTCTGTTAGCCAACCAATATGCCTTACGCTAGTCTGCTTTTTTGTCTCCTACGTCTTCCTTAGTTTTAACATTTTGGACTTCTGCATTCCGCCACCAGCTTTCCTTACTGCATTTCCACTCCAGGCTCAGCTGTTAATTTGTTATATTATGTTTACACATGCTGTTTTGAATTGCAGTCTTTTTTTTCTGCTCCAACTATTTCTTCTTCCTGAGATTTCCCTGACCTTTACACAGTCAATTTGCAGGTCTTCAGCTTAGTTTCTGTTGAATTTAGAGCCTTCTCTGACACTGTTAGCAGCTGACTGTAGCCATCAGTGGTTTATACTGGGGCTGACTGTTTACTAAGAAACTTTGTAATCTCTGATTTGACTTCCCCAGTGTCCTTTCTTAACAGATGGTAGTCGCATGCTAGCTACTCTCCCATGTCAGACAAATTAAACAAATCATGCAAAATTAACATCAGAAAGCATAAGACACAATAATCAAGTTACTGCTTTACCATACCACTGAGTCAAGGAAACATTTGTAAAGTATAAATAAAAACAGAAGACAAAATTAAAATCTTACATAGAAAAAGAAAATAACTGCAACTACTTCAGGGATATATGACAGTAAATCAATTTTCCAGATATTTATTTGGTACAGATACTCCTTTAGCTTGTAATACTTGGCCTTCACAGCAGAACCATATATATGCTAATGTATGTATGGATTCAATTCAGTTCATTTAACTGACCTTGGATCACATGCATTCTCAGTCAAGTACATCACAGGAGTAGCTAGGGTGAGGTGAAAGGGGAAGCTGCCCGGGGCACAAGGTGTTAGGTGGCACAATCCGGGGATGCTTGGTCGTTAGTGAAGTACCAGTATTCATATCTATAATTGCCACTTAACAGTGCCAGTATAGAACTGAATTGTGATACTTCTGAAATGGTATTCATATCTATACCACCAGGTCAGAGTGGCAGTACAGAAATGAATTCTGATACTGCAGTACCGGTACCCATATCTATACCACCAGGTCAGAGTGGCAGTACAGAACTGAATTCTGATACTGCAGTACCGGCCAGGTTAGAGTGCCAGTATAGAACTGAATTCTGACACTACTTTTATGATTAGAACTGCAGAGGTGAAGCACTGTAAATGTTTCTTCTGTTGTATATGTTGTACAAAGGCTAGTTTTTTTTTTACTTCTCAACTAAAGTTGAGAAATGCCAGATCAGAAATGGCACATTTAAGCTGCCACTGTATAAACACAGTTTTGCCTGTGTGTGCTACTAATGCTAAAGATTTGGTGCTCCATATGCTTAACTCTCTTCACATTTGTCCTTGCATAACTGGTGTATTGTGTTGCATTCCATTTGCTTCTTTGTTTTGCTCTGGTGCACTTCTGTACATTAATACTTGCTTAAATTTGTCTGCCATTTAAATCAAACACATATAAAAGAGTTAAGCCATTTCATTTTGTTTGCCTGGATTTCTCTATTTTGACATGAGTTGTGGCTAGAAAAGCACCTCTTCATAAAGTTCCCTTACATACCCTCTCAACCCATCAGCACAAGAAATCTGGACAAAGCCAAAATAATGGGGGGGGGGGGCAAAGGCCCCAAAATAGGGATAGATTTTAAATACTGCTCCTATAAACTTAGAAAGTTGAGAATATATAATAATGTAAAATCTGTCATTATAAAGGAAAACTTACCAGCTTAAATGTAAACCCATATGTCACAAGATGGGTTGCAAACTGGCTTAAGGACAGAACCCACAGGGTTAGAGTTGCTGGCGCTGTGTCAGACTCCAAGCCGGTCACAAGTGGAGTCCCACAGGGCTCGGTCCTTGGCCCCCTATTGTTTGGCATCTACTTCTCAGAAGTACAGGCCAACATGGGAGGACTTTGGCTGACAAAGTTTGCAGACGACTGCAAACTGGGCGCCATAGTGGAAAGTGCATCGGACACGGATATCCTTCAGAAGGGACTCACGGAAACAGATAGCTGGTGCCAGAGCCATGGCCTGAAGTTAAACGCCAAAAAATGTATAGTCATACCCTTCGGGAAAAACAAGGTAACCCCAAGCTACCATATAGGTGGCAATCCACTAAGCACAGAAGAGGTTATCAGGGACCTGGGGACCCAGGTTGACAGTGGCCTTTCTTTTGACACTCACGTTGCTAAAGTGGTTAGAAAGACCTTCTACATTGCCCACCTGATCATGAAGGGATTCACATCCAGATCTAGTGAGGTCATTGTTCCCCTGTACTCTTCACTTATCAGACCAATGATCGAGTACAATGCCCCATTCGGGATGTATCTCACCAGACATCTGCAGCAATTGGACAGACCCCAAAAGTTCCTCACCAAAAGGATAAAGGGACTCCAAAATCTGTCATATGCTGCCAGATTGAAGAAACTCCAGCTCTATTCAGTCGCATACCGTCTGCTCAGAAGTGACATGTGCCTGACATACAAGGCCATGTCCAACCCAGAATTAATGGACATGCTCCACCTCAAAAAATCCAAATCCACCAAAACCACTAGAGCAAGCGACTTAAACCTTAGCACGGATATAAATAGGACGTGCTGGAGGGATAGATTTATCACTCAGAGACTCCCTATGCTGTGGAATAAAATCCCGGTCCATGTGAGGCAGAGCACCTCGCTGACTCTGTTCAAGAGAAATCTAGACCTGTGGATGGGAGATCGTAGGTTTACCCCGGGAATCATCTCTGTGTCACTGCTGGACAGAGGCACAACAAACTAATGGGCACAGTATTTTTTCATATAAGGGGTGGCGTAAGCCACAAAAATTTGGGCTAGGCTTATAAATGCCTTAGGGCAGATAGCCTAGTATAAACCTATGAACCTATATGAAGTCTGAAACTCAAATGTCGGTCATTTAGTATTATTTAGTTACTAAAATACTCACTGGTTTGCCAGAAAACCACACATTTTATGAGGAACAGATCAAAAATAAGAGGAAAATTCTGGACATTCTGCGAAAATCTCGACAGTTGAGAGGTATGATAACATACCTCTCTGCTAACTAACTAAATGAATGAAAAAAATCTTGTGCATTCAGCTTTTAGCAGCTACTTGCAATATCAGATTATGTCAAATGGTGGCGTTAAAGACATGACTAATTCAGTCATTCATTCATTTTTTTTTTGTCAGCGTTTGTGTGTGAAATATAGCAGCACAATCATTGTCCTGTATTTGTGGACAAGTAGCTCTTACTGGGCCTTAGCTGCTTTGCCCCCTTTCAAACGCTGAGGCACAAAGTCAAAAAGGAATGCAGTTCAGATAAAAAGAAAGCTCATAACAGCGACACAAAATATGGAACACCAAACAATGGGCAAATAACAGAGCGCATACAAAGTAAAATATGATTACCCTACACTAACTAGCTGAACACAATGCAGAGTGTTTTCTCTGAAAAACTTATAGTCTGCATTCATATTAACTCACTTGGTAAACGTAATGAGTCAGACAGTTGCTAAGCAGTATTCACTGCAAGCATAGTACAATCAGTATTACTAACTGCCGTTGTCCGTGAATATCAAAAGAGAGACTATTCCTCTTATAGCTATTGTGAAATAGCAGGAGATCTGAATATGGGCTCCCAACAAACAGTGCCGATTATGTGTCAGTTACTTGGCAGCCACTGAATGTGAAGTGTAATGCCTCTGTTATGTCATTCGTAGCAGCTGTAGAAAGTGAAACTGCGTGTGCACTAGGCAAACAGTTTAGTCATTTCCTTTTATATGCAATGTATTTTCTCTTTTCTGTGAAGCACAGGATGTGTGACTTAGCAAGCAAACTAAACTAGTCTAGGCTGCTTTTCAGCTACCAGAGTTCCCTATCCACAAACCCTCTCAAATCTAATATTCACAGAGAATATCATAGTTATCAATTTTAAGGAAATGTCACTAGCATTGCTATTGTTACAAATCTCAACTGCATCAAGTGATAAAGCTGCAGTCTAAATGTTCAGGATAAAAAAATCTCTAGTGTACAGATAAAATAAGGGACTCATCGAATCCTTACTGTATTAATAGTGGTGTGACAAAGTGGATATTGACAAATGGTCACAGCATGTCGGCTATACTGCACAGTAGAAAATATTATATCAGTGGAAATATTTGTGATCAATGTTTACACTCAGGCTGTGCACTCCACACCAATTACAACATAAACTGCAACTTATCTGCCTACAGTTAACCATGTGTTGATGTTCTTCAAGTATCAAAACACCAAAGTTATACTTCACATACCCATGGTTTCCTGAAGCAATAAAATTTGCTTGCTTATTATGGACAACAGACCTCACAGTAAGACGCTGTCCGGTTCTATTCTCAGCTAGAGCGTCTTCTGCGTGGAGACATGCGTGAATGGCATACCTTCGTTGAAGGTTGTGCGTCAGCCCTGGCAAGCCGGTACGTAAAAATCAACTGCCAATCATTAGCGGACCAGAGTTCCGCTGTGGCGACCCCTAACCGGGAAAAGCCGAAAGACACAAACAAACAATTATGCACAACAGATCAGAGCTGGTAATTGCATCTCAGTCTACAGCAGGACTAAAGTAGAAGAGATTAGTTTGGCACCTGAAATTGCCACCTTAGCCCCTCTCCCTTTACCCACACTTATGTATACAAAGGACCCTATGCTTTCATTACAATAAGTTAGAAACTGGCTAGGAACTAACTCGCTGAAAATAAATGGTCAGGAATTCAACCCAATTAAACATTAGATAGAAGCATTTTTTTGTAGGGAGCAAGCCACTCCTCCCAGAACTTTAATATACCAGCTCGACAGCATTAAAGTGAAGAAACAATAAATCTCCAAAAAGAAAGGAATCACTGAGGTGCACACTTGGAAATTACACCAACACTGACTTCAGTGAAAAAGAGAGATCAGACAGCACATCTTGGCAAAGCCGAACTCTATCATATAGACCCTCATTCAGTTTTCACTCAACATGTAGGGAATGGGACCCTATACCAGATCTCTTAAACCCCATGTAAGGCAGGTATAAAAGTCTTTCGGCTTTTCCCGGTTAGGGGTCGCCACAGCGGAACTCCCATCTGCTAATGATTGACAGTAGATTTTTACGGTGCCGAGTTGAAATCTCCCAAAATTGAAGGTGCTATCGGCCTAGGGTGAGAGGTAGATGGAGATGGTGTCAGAGTTGGAGATGGTGTCAGAGTTGGAATTATCCAAGACAGTACAGTTGTACAAAATCTTATCATAACAGTACATGACTTTCTCTTCACTTCTGCAGTACTGTATTCTTCACCTAAATGATCTCCTGCCAAGGATACCCAATGTCCTGCCAGTACACCAACACCTTCCGCTCTTATAGTTAGTTGTACATCACATGTATGCTCTCCATACGTGATGTAAGGCATAGAGGTGACACCTGGATGCAAATACTCAGAAATGAAAAGGCCCCAGGAGGAATAGAACACCTCCAGGGACAAAGAGGAACATGTGCATCCAGAAGAAAAAAAATTAAAAAAAGGAAGAAGGGAAAAGGGACCCTGCCAGGAGGGCAACCAGACAACAGGACAGGAGTCAGGACAGAAGTGGAAAGAAGGAGGGACCAAATACTGCAACAGTGAAGAGAAGGATATCTACTGTTACAGTAAGATTTTACACAATTGTACTATGCCCTTCCATATTACTGTTGCAGTATTCTTCATCTAAGGGAGAGTACAAGAGCTCAACCGGATGCCTGGGAGGAGGAAGGCAGAGAAGAACCCTCCAAGAAGTAATGCAGGATAGCCCTGGCAAAACCTGCTATGGCCATTGGCCATGGAAACAATATCCATCTTGTAATGTTTAGTAAAAGTATAAACAGAAGGACCAAGTAGCAGCTTCAAGGACAGAAATGGTAGTCAGACCCTTGAAAAAGGCACCAGAGGAGGCAAATGTCCTAGAAGAATGTGACTTTACAGATAAGGAAATAAATTTCCCATGAAAAAAGATTATCAAAAGGAAATGGTCTTAGAAATCTAGGAGGAGATGGTTTCTTAGAAATAGCCAAAAACAAAGTGCTGGGATGAAAAGGAACAAAAAGCTGCTCAAATTTGTGAAAAACTTTAGTTATATCTAAATAATATCGGAGCTGTCTATGCAAATCCAAAGTGGGATGAATTTTCTCACTGGCAGACTGTGAGGGAAAAAAGGAAGGAAGATGAATAGACTGATTAAGGGACAACTTAACCTCTGGCATAAAAGAAGAATTAGTCTGAAGAGACATCCCTGTCTCTGTGAAAAACTAAGCTCAGACACTCTCTTGGCTGAAGTGAAAGCCAGTGAGAGCCAGAAGAACAGTCTTCCAAGTGCAATGTTGTAAGGAAGCTGAAGAAGCCGGTTTGAAAGAAGACTGGGTCAATTTTTCAAGTACAAAACTGAAGTCTCCAGAAGGTGGAATAGGCTTCCTGGGAGCCCTAATGCGAACTACGTTCTTAAGGAACTGCTTGACCTCAAGCCTACTGGGCAGAGGAGGATTCAAACGCATTCAAGGAGAAAGTGCTGACAGAGTTTCTGCAAGAGATAAGAATCCTATCACCTACAGTGTCACTGGAAGAGTGGACAAGTGAGGATGGATAAGAGACCCCTTGTCTTGTGTGAAAATATCCACCTGAGGTAACTTGATTGCCCATGGACAAATCAAAAATAAGGGAGGATCGATGTTGTCTGGGCCAAAAGGGAGTCCCTAGCAAGATTTTGTGACAGTCTTGCCTGATCTTGTGCAAGACTCATGTTAACACAGGAAGGAGTACAGAAACATCCCCTTTCAAGGGAAAGACAAGGCTGTCCAGTTTCGAGGCTAGAGGACATGGGACTCTAACAGAATAGAGGAAAGTGTCTGCTTAGAGGGGAGGCAAGGAAATCTATCTAAAGAGTACACCACCGTTGTACAATAGAGGAAGGTGTCTGCTTAGAGGGGAGGCAAAGAAATCTATCTGAAGAGTGCATCACCGATGTACAATAGAGGAAGGAGTCTGCTTAGAGGGGAGGCAAAGAAATCTATCTGAAGAGTACACCACCGATGTACAATAGAGGAAGGTGTCTGCTTAGAGGGGAGGTAAAGAAATCTATCTAAACAGTACACCACCGATGTACAATAGAGGAAGGAGTCTGCTTAGAGGGGAGGCAAAGAAATCTATCGGAAGAGTACACCACCGATGTAAATGTCCAGGATCGCATTTCTGTGAAGCATCCATTTGTGAGACTGTGTGCTGGACCTGTTCAAGGAGTCTGCCACTAGACCATGTTCCAAGGGAATGAAAACTGCCTGGAGAGTCACTTGATGACCTGAAGAGCTAGTCTGCTAAGAAGAAAGGACCCTGTGACGCCCCCCCCCCCCTCCCGCTTGCTGACAAATTTGAGGGCCTGGGATGATGGAGAATGAAAGGCTTGTAGAACCAGAAGCAGAGCCCTCATTTCCTTTATGTTGAAGTGGTTCCAGTGAATCTGCTCATAGCTAAGGCAATTCTCTGATAAAAAGATGAAAATAAGTATTATTTTGCATATCTACTGATAATTGTGATTGCACTTTATTAGTTTCCTGTGATATTTGCTGTACTTTATTAAAACTAATGTTCTACTGTTGTTTTAAGTACTTCTTACACTTAGGCTCCAAGCCAGCCATTTTACATTAAGAATTTTTTTCTGCACTCTTGGGGCAGAAATGTGCTAATTTAAATCTGAGTTGGGGACTGCTGGTGGAAGGCTTATTGTGTGCTTTCCTTATTGGTAGTTAGCTTAAAACCTATTAATGTTTCTCTTTATATAAGCCTCGCATCTGCACGAAGCTGCTCTCCATGCATTGGCAGTTAGCAGTGCCCTGTATAGACACTAACACTTTAAAGATAAAACTTCCCTAGAATAACTACCACTGAAACCATAAACATCCCTTGCTGTTCTAGGAGCAACTAAGCTGCACTCTGAGCAGCATTGCTCTGTTGGTTAACCTTAGACTATACAAAGTATTAGTTCCCACTCAGTCTCTGTGCTACCAGCACAGTCCAGTCTAATAACCCATTCTTTTCCCTGATAAAACCCAAAGTAACAACCTGATATCATGGATGGGCAGTTTCTTGCCATCTCTATAGCCAGCCTGATGGACATGATCACCCTGAGGCAATGTAGCAATTGTTTCATGTATACTGACAACCACTTAATCCTGAAACAAACAAATACTATATCTGAGAGACGTAGTTACACTATTAAAATGGAAGCAAGACTCTCACATGCAGACAAATCAAATGCCAGACAGGTTGTCAGCACACACACATCACCCCCCACCCTAAATAAGAATTTTACACAAATCCACATATGGAGAGGTACTCACTAGTCATTTACCAAAACCTCAGAAGCCTCCCAAACACTGCCTTCAGAAAAAAACATATACACACAACAAAGAAAACAACCACAACACAAAATAACACACACATCAGTGTCTCAACAAACAAGTCCATAAGGTGAAACACCACAAAACCTAACAAGCCAGTCTTAGGAGACTACATAATGAGACACGGTGATGTCCCCCTTACCAGGCTGGATAAGGAAAAGGTTACAATTAGCTGCCTGTCAGGTACCAGAATCTGTCAAATCTCACAAGCACTCCAGTCACTCAGCCACAAGTACTGGTATGACTGTCATAGTCCATGTGGATGTGAATGACCTGAGATGAACTTCCCAGGACTACATGAAGACAGGACATGATTGAGTTCCCAGATTAAGTGTCACAGGCAGGTATGAGTCTAAACTTGAGCAACATTCTACCTTCACCAAGGATGATGCCACAACACAAACAAAAACTGATTCACTTTAATGGCTTAATTTTTGGTCATCTACTGCTTGTCAGCCTGAGAAAATATGACCGACAGGCCACCCTGTTTTGCCAGAGACGGTATGCACCTGTCTCCTCTAGGCTTTCAGATACTTGCAAAGGCTTTAGCCACCCTTATAGTGCTTTTTTTAGGCAGTGACAATGTAACCAACGTAAAAATCTTCTCTTGATAAGCTCAAGGCAATGCTGCTCAGTGCTAGGGTCTAAACAAGAAACTGCACTCCCTAGAAGCACTCCTCACCTTGAAAAATGCAGACATCTGTGCAGTCACCCAGACGTTGCTCAAAGCCTTGGAAAGCACCACAGCTGTGTGAGGCTACAATGCCTTCCATAATTTCAGACCACCAACTCGGCAAAAAAAGACCCAAAGGAGGTGGTGTGTTAATCTTCAGAAAGGATAAGTACACCTCAAGAGTGGTCAAACAGTACAACTCCCTCAAGATGCTCCACGTTCAACTAACCATAGTCAAAATCCCCTACCATATTATTGCTAGCTACAGGTCCCCCACCATGAACCAGGAAAAACATACTGTATACCTGGACGTCACTAACCATGCAACCCAATACCTTACTCATGGGTGATTTTAATTATTCTACCATTGACTGGGGAACATACATGACCACTAACATTGAAGCTCAGAGGTTCTTGGACTTCATCAATGCAAATGCTCGGGAAAAGCTGGTCAGCAAATCCACTAGGGGCTCAAATATTCTGGACACTGTATTCACTAAGACGGGTACTGCAACCCCCCCCCCCATGTAAAGTCCTCTTTGTTAAGACTGGACCACAAAATGGTCTCCTTTGAAATAAATATAAGGTCAGATACTCCATTAAGCTACTCAAAAACACTAAAGAATTTTTTCAAGAGAAATAATCTCCTACTATGCAATGGCATAAGAAATTTCAGAGCCTCTCCTCTGAACCCAGTAAACACAGAATCCTATGCAAAGGTGAAAGCAAATACCCAGTATAGCCACTTTGCAGTTGTATAGAATCGGCAGTACCGGACTGGATGAAACCCAGGTCTTGCAAGAAAAACAAACCACCCTGGTGGACCCTGATATAAACAGGCTATACAACAAAAGAAAGAAACTAATGTCCAAAAATAAGCAGGACCAAGCTCAGCAAAAGAAATCCCTCACTAGTCTAATCAAAGACATCGATGATCTGGTCAAGTCCTCAAAAGCAAATTATGAAACAAAAATAGCCGCATCAAGGAAAAGCACAAAGCGTTTAACTGTGTCCGAACCCAGCTATGCACAGAGCAGGTTGTGGATGGCACCACCCATAGCCAACCTGCTGACTTATTTGGATCAAACTTAACCTCCCCCATCCCCACCGGTCATCTCCCAAAATATACCTGCCACCATTCTTCAGCCTATTACCTCAACAAATCAGGTCATCTCTGCTCTCTCGAAGGCTTAAAACACAGCATCAATGGGCCCTGACATCATAGGTTGCCTTTTAAATAACTTAATACATGTCCTAGCAGACTTACTGGATTCTTATTTAACCACAGCCTCCAGACAGGCTATGTACCATCAGAATGGAGGACAGCAACAGTCATCCATCTGCATAAGTGGGGGGGGGGGACCATCAACCAACCCATGAAATTACAGACCCATACGCCTGACAAGCCTCATCTGTAAGGCTATGGAAAGAATCATCATGGACCTTAACAAGGATGTAGGTAATCTCCAGACTCTGGACCCCAACCCAGTTTGGATTCATAAAGGATAGATAATGGTCTGTTAAATGTGGTTGATTTCTTCACGAAGGTCACCAAGGCTATGGATGAGGGAAAGACTGTGCACGCTACCTCCCTTGACCTGACCAAGGCATTCTGACACAATTCCACACTCGGGTATTACAGAGAAACTATCACAACTAGGCATAAACCCCTAGGTCACCAGTAGGTAGCCAAATGGCTCACCAACAGGACACATACTGTCAGTGGGAGAATTCACCTCTAGCAACAGGCCAGTCACCAGTGGCATACCACAGGGTTCTATTCAACCAGAGTTGCAGTGGTGCAGTGATTAACATTGTCACCTCACAGCAAGAGGTTCTCCGGTTCGATTCTCAGCTGGGGTGCCTTCTGTGTGGAGTTTGCATGTTCTCCCTGTGTTTGCGTGGGTTTCCTCCGGGTACTCCGGTTTCCTCCCACATTCCAAAGACATGCATCTGGAGCATTTCTCCCCGGGCCGCCGCTGAAAACAGGCTCTGTGGAACCTAGTCGGACATTCCCGGTCAACAAATGTTAAATAAATAAATAAATACTAGACCCTCTCCTGTTCAGAATTTAATTCAAAGAAGTGAAGACAGACATAGATGGCCTTTGGCTGCCCAAGTTCGCAGATGACTGCAAATTGGGGGCAATCACCGAATCCCCAAATGATACGGAAATACTGCTGAAAGGATTAATGCAGACAAATGATTGGTGACAGAGCCATGGATTGAAACTAAATGCAATAAAATGCATAATTATTCCCTTGGGGAAAGCAAATACCAAAGATAATTACATTATAGACAGCATCCCCAAGAGGACAGCACCCACCAGGAGTACAACCAGTGGTGTGTTAGGTGGATACTCAGGTTGATAGTAATCTGAACTTTGACCATTGTGTCCACAGTGGTGAGAAAACTCTTCTGTATGGCACAACTCATAAGTAAGGGCATGGCATCCTGATCAAAGGATGTTATAATTCCATTGTACTCTGCCAGACCAATGATACAGTAAAATGCACCCTTCTGCTTGTACCTCACCAGACATCTGCAACAGCTGGAGCAATCCCAGGAGGTTTCTCTCCAGGAAGATACAGGGTATAAACATAAGTCCTACACAGAAAGAGTGAAAGCCTTATCACTAGTAGTCTGTGGGAGACAAAACACTAAGGGGTGATCTGTGTCTGGCCTACAGGGCAATCTCCAATTGGGCCCTGATGGAAATGTCACACATTCGTAAATCAAACTGCATGAGGGTCACTTGTCCCAGGGATCGTAACCGATCAGACAAAACTAATTCATGCTGGAGAGAGAGAAATATGTCTCTCAGAGACTACCCCTTTTCTGGCATAAGCTTCCCATTCATATGCAATCAAAGCCCTTCTCTGACCCTCTCCAAGTGCAACCTCGATCAATGGATATGTAGTCTTGAACTTACTTCTGAGGTGACACCCACGTCCCTCATGGACAGAGGCTGTCTGCATTAGATACTGAAGCATAAGCTCATACCTCTGTGAACTTCATTCGCCAAGATATTGAAAACTGGGAAACTCGGGTTGAATAGGACTAGGCTTTTAAGGGTGTTCAGGCCGTTAACTTAGTAATCTTCTGTGAACCTAGACTTCGGATGAGGAGGCCAGAGACCCTGAACCTCTAGGGGGCCACAGGAGGCAGCCAGTTAAGCTCACTAAAGAGGTCTGAGGTGTCTAAAGAGCTTCTATGTAGGAACCAGAACTTGAAAGGGCGGTCCTGGGATGAAAATGTTGATGAATCCACCTTTGAAGCACAAGCTTGAGACAAGGAAGGAAAGGTACTTTGAAGTCCATGGGGTGGCAGTGTTTTTTTTTTTTTTTTTTTTCAAAAGTAGATTAGTAGAGTTTGTAACTGCTCCTGTCATCCTGTGATTACTGTGCCCCAACTCCTTGCATCCTTCCAAGTACGAGTGCTCCCCCACCTGAACTGGATGTCTGAGAACTTCTACTCTTGTACAGCAAACTCACAACCCAAGCAAACAGCCAGTTAAACTCAGTAAAGACTGCAGAGTATGTTTCTCCCCCTTTATGTATAGTAACCTTGGAATATCAAATTAAAATCCATCAGCCTTGGCAGAATAGTGGTGCGCACACTAACTGGGATGCTACATCATAGATTTCCCTCTCCCCATACCTCCAACTAGTTTTTAACTATATTCCAGGTATCTTTCCAATTGTACCCAAGTTGCTAGGCAGAAATCTAATGAACAATCTTTCGGTTAAATCTGTTAAGGATAACTACATTATTTTACTTGCGGACACTGACCTGCTGCACTGTGAGGTAGCCAGCAGTTTTTTTTTTCTTTTTCGTTGCTGCTAGGTCTGCCTCATGACTCAGTTGCCAGCATTTCATTCTACTACATTTCCCTTCATGCTCCATTGTGCATGTCCATCAATTCAAGGCCCCTCCCCTGCTCAGCATCCATAAGGAGTTTACCTATTCACTGGAGTATGTTTCACCCCATTTATATACAGTAACCTTGTACTATCAAATTAAAAATCCATCAGCCTTGGCAGAATAGTGGTTTGCACACTATAGTATAGACTTCCCTCGCCCCGGGTCTATATTATATTAGCGAATGCTTAACATAGCAAACGTTGTATAATCAACCCTAAAATGCCAAACACATGGAACAGTCCCAGGGGGGAAAAAAAATCACTGTTCCGTACAAAAAAAAAAAACCCAAACCCAAAATAAAGTGGGGACTTTGCCCCCACCCCACCCTACTTAAAATATACCAAGTCCAAGATCACACCACAGTGGAGGAAATGGCAAAGTCCCGAAAACAGCCCAGTGATTTTTTTTCCCTGGGAAAAAAATTGCTGTTCCATGCTTTCGGGATTTCACCATTTCAAGTAAATAGGGTAGATTAAACAGCGTTCGCTATTTTAAGTGTTCGCCGATTTAATATGAAACCCCACTCCCCATACCCCCAAAGAGTTTTTAACTATATTCCAGGTCTCTTTCCAATTGTAAATGGATAAAAGAAAACCAGCTAAGCATGGTTTAAAACTTTTACTGAACAAATGTTAAGTGCTTTCACACCATAACGGTGCATCTTTAGACCATAGTAAACAAAAGGCATCTCCTTATATACAGAACTCCTCACAATTAGACAATTACGCCAATGCAAGTGATTTCAATTTGGGTCTTAAGGGAACAGCTTCATTAAGTCCCAAACCTCCATGTGCTTCTAAATGAGAACAAGAACACTCATCTATATACCCACTTAACTGGATAAACTACCTGAAATTTCAACAAGGTGTTTTTATTCCTCCCAAAGGAAAGGCATCAGAGAGAGAAAGCCTCATACATCTGCTAGCTTAAGTGATTTTATCTGGACTAATCCTTTGTACTGTTTCTTGTTAGAACCGTCACCCTCTGGGTCAAAAGTGGGATACCTGGGATTCACTTTATAATCTTGAAATACTGAAATATCGAATTTCAGTATCTCGAGACTACAAAGCCAAAAAATCAAAACACCGAAACCAGAAAACAGCAAAATGCAGAAAATTGAACATAAATGCACCATACACCACACAATACATAAACCAGCCTCCCCACATTAAAACAAACAAAACACATACAAACACAAATAAAATTACCCTACTTCTAAGCAGGAGGCAAGCTCCCCCCTCCACTACTTATATATGCTAATGCAGAGGTCGCACCAAACAGAAAAAGACAGTAAACTCACCACTACAGACTACAGTCCCCTCACACACACATCACAAATGCACAACCACCACCATTTTCAACGCTTACACACTCATATTCTTACCTACCTACTCTAACCCATACCTAAAACTTCTAAACACACTCACATATACTCAAATCCCTACCCAAAACCCATAAAAAATATACACTTACCTTAATCTCTAACCATATCCACATACAAAATGTAAATCAGAAACACAGTACATCCCACATCCCGTAGCTCACCACCAAAACCACGAATTTGACATTTCCGGATTCGCGGTTATGGGATTTTGCCAATTCGGAAATTCAGCTTTATTGTCTCAAAATACTGAAATTCGATATTTCAGTATTTCGAGATTACATAGGCGGCTGCAGTGGTGCAGTGGTTAGCGTTGCCGCCTCACAGCAAGAGGTTCTCCGGTTCGATCCTGGGTTGGGGTGCCTTCTGTGAGGAGTCTGCATGTCCTCCATGTGGTCGCGTGGGTTTCCTTCGGGTGCTCCAGTTTCCTCCCACATCCCAAAGACATGCTATAGGTGGACTGGATACTCTAAATTGGCCCTAGGCGTGTATGCATGCGTGCGTGTGCCTTCCATGGAATATATATATATATATATATATATATATATATATATATATATATATATATCTATATCTATATATATATATATATATATATATATATATATATCTATAGATATAGGTTTACCTATAAAAAGTTGCACGATGTATGGGCGACCAACGAATTGTCGAAAACAAAAAAGTACACAATCAGAACAGCGACATACAACCCCACGAACACGTATCGAACTTACCTTCATAACACATACAGCACCGAAATGCACCGGAACTCCCTACCGCTCTGGACCTCGGAACAAGTGCTACCATGGGCCCCAAGGGGGGGGGGTGCAGGTCCAGTATGTGGTTGGGTGGCATTGGATTTCGACCGGTCAACTGCCGACGTTCAGAACAGCCGAAGCTTCATCCCACAACGTTATTCCTCGCTATTCTGAACATTCATTATGCTCATGTTAGTTGTTCTCAAGGTAAACCTATACACACACACATATACAGAGATATATATATATATATATATATATATATATATATATATATATATATATATATATATATATATATATATATATATATATATATACACACACACAGATTATATATATATGTATACATATAAAATTCATACATATATACATCATATATCTATATTACATCAGTTACCTCCTCCCACTGCCAAGCCTTCATTCAGTGCATGTCAGACTCTTAAGTTTTGAATGTGTCGACTTTTTGCTGTGTCCCACCAGTGACCTACCAAAGTCAATAACTTAGCATATCATGGGTGGGACGTTCAACAGGCCAACAAACTGAATGGTAAAATTTACAGGATTTCCTCCCTAGGGCTCCACTCTCACTGTTCTGGTAGGGGCATTTTTCTGGTATACATTTACTTTTTTTAGTGTAAAAACAAAGCATTTCTCTACTATAAAAGATAAACACCAGCAGCAAGAGTGGCAACTCAGGTGGCCTCATAGTTGGCCTATGTCTAAGATCGTCCATGTCCACTCTGTACTGTCTTGCTAAAAAGTGATGAGTAATGTTCATGTGGCAACTGCATAAATGTCATCTATGAATTGATTCTTGAAGCGATGGTATAAAAAGCTTCATGTCTCCTGCAATCGCAGACATCAATGATCACTATGCAGAACTGTATGCAAATGCCCTGTACAAACACTGAAGTGACTGCATAAACTAGCTGTACCTAACTGGATCAAAACCAGGTCTTCCTGTAAAAATAATATGGCACCTCCAAACACTGGACCCAACCCAGTCTGGCTTCTGTGCTGAGCCCCTTACTGTTTAGCATCTATTTCTCAGAAGTCCAGGCCAAAGTAGACGTCCTCTGGCTCACCAAGTTCGCTGATGATTGCAAATTGGTGCAATCATAGAGTCCCCCAACAACATATTACAAGAAGGGCTACCACAAACAAATCACTGGTGCCAAAACCATGGTCTAAAACTAAATGTAAAAAAATGTATTATTCCCTTTGGCAAAATTTAATTCTCTACAAGCTACAATACTGACAGCACCCCCCTGAGTTCCAACCCAGTGGTGCGAGACTTGGGAACACAGGTTGACAGCAATCTGAACTTTGACCACCAAGTTTCCACAGTGGTAAGGAAAGCCTTCTAGATAGTGCACCTCATAAGCAAGGGTATAGCATTCAGGTCAAGGGATGTTATAACTCCACTGTACTTGACCCTCAGACCACTAAGAGAGTATAAATGCACCCTTCTGCATGTACCTCACCAGGTACCTGCAGCAGCTAGAGAGACCTCAGAGGTTTCTCACTAAGAAAATACAGGGACTCCAAACCATGACCTATGTGGACAAGCTGAAAGCCCTGTCACTTTATTCTGTATCTTATAGGCTGCTGAGAGGTGACTTGCGCCTGGCCTTTAGGGCAATCTCTGACTCTGCCCTAATGGACATGCTGCATATCCACAAGTCAAATGGCACAAGAGCCAGTCACTCTTGGGATCTCAAACTAGCTTGTGACATTAGCAGAATATCCTGGAGAGACAGTAGTGTTTCCCAGACTCTGCTGCTTCTCTGGAACGGACTTCCTTTTCACGTAAAACAGAGGTCCTCACTGACCCTATTCAAACACAACCTAGATAACTAGATGGGAGACCATAAATTCACCTCTGGGGTGGCACCTGTGTCCCTCATGGACAGGGGTAGCCAATGTTGATCATAGATCTGCTCAGTTCATAAATTCGTTTTGTGAAGTACCCAAAAAGAACAAATGTGGATACCTGGGATTAACATGGCTAGGCTTGTAAAGGCTCTAGGGCCACTAACCTAGTAACCTCCAATGAACCTATGAAAGAGGGCTGCAAAGTGGCCACTGATCTGGCAAAATGTAAGCTTAAAGATTCCAGCAAGCATTTGCCACGTTTCTCATAAGTAAACTTTATGCACTGTGAAAGTTAGAGAGAGCAAGCTGATTTGGAAACTCTGTAATCCAGATTCTTGAAAGAACCGGAATAAAAAGCTGCAAGACTTTTTTTATGGATTTATTCCTACATACACTAAAATATATGCAATCTATGCAAACTCACAAAATGAAGTCAGTATTCACCATGGTTACCATAATTAGGAAGAAATGCTGGACAATTAGTGGATTGAATAATGTTAGTTTCCATGGGCATTCTAGACATACAGTAAGGTTTAATCCCTATGGACACACTGTCTTTGTGGAAAACGAGATGAAGATTGGAAAAGAAGGCTTGCATCCCAGAAGTACTAGCTGAAATAATAGCAAAAAGGACCAGAATTTTCTATGAAGGATAGTTCAAGTCTGCAAATAAAGCAGGCTTGAAGTGTAAGCTTTTCATGGACAAAAGGATTCATCCCAATGAAAAAATGAAGGCTTTACTGGGAGCTGCAGAAGAAAGGTGCCCCTCTAAAAGGTTTTACAAATGAAGCTAAGAAAATGGAGGTCGTGTCTTGGTGAAAATTAAAATACTTATCAGATAGACCTTAATGGAAAAAAGACACCAAAATTAAAAAAAAAAAAAAAAAAAAAAAAAAAAAGTAAAACATACTCCAAGACCTTAAGAAAAGGAGACGTAAAAGGATCCAGCACTCTGACAATAGCCCAGAGGGAAGAAACTGGTTAATCTATTACAATAAGTCTTCCTCTTGTCAGGCTTCTGGGAAGATGTAAGAACCTGGACCACCCTCTCAAGGTACAAAGGTTTCCTGGCCATCACTGCAGACTATTAACCTGAGTGACTAAAGGCCAGATCAGGTTTGCTGGACTGGTATGACATCAGATTCTTGGACAGGCTTCTCCACCTGAAGGTTACTAAGAAATAAGTCCATAGCAGGGGGAACGACACTTATCGGAAGAAAAAGGGGCCCTCACAGTCATTGACTAACTCTGGCCTTCTCTACACAGTTTGGAATAAGGGAAAAGGCATAAAAGGAATCCCTCAGGCTACAAGCACTAACTGTTCCATGGATCTTTCTCTTCCCTTCCCACAGTGCTGCATTTGTTAATATGTATGTTGCAAAATGCATTATTTTTGGTTGAGAGTGGTTTGGTTTCTCTTCAGCAGGTTAAAATGAGCAAAAAAGAATTTGATTAGCTTTGTACTGTACCAAATATAATTGCAATGTTTTTATTTCAGTCTTTCATCTGTGGTCATGTTAACAATAACCTATCTGATGAACTTAGCTGTATTAGTTCCACTTTGGCCCTATAGAGGGTTCATCATAGTATCAAACACCATCAGAATAGGTACAGTCATGCTCACCTTTCTTTTATGTCCCTATACACTTTATTAATGATGGCTGTCATTTGATCTATTCAGTTGCTACATTGGCCGCCCAGTCTTTACTCTTTTTTGCTCAGTTTACCCTTTTTATTACCTTCTTTAATGAAATAATATAAACATTACTTAAAAAGGAAATTCTGTTTCCTCCCACATCCCAAAGACATGCTGTAGGTGGACTGGACACTCTAAATTGGCCCTAGGTGTGAGTGCATGTGTGTACCTTCTGTGGAAGGTTGGGCTGGCGCTCGACATCGTAAAACTCCACTGCCAATCATGAGCGGAAATGTGATCCGCTGTGGCGACCCCTAAGCGGGAAAAGCCGAAAGAAGAAGAAGACTACTTAAAAAGGAAGTTCTGCTGCTGTCTGTGAAGTGTTTGCACACGTACCATTGACAAAATATGTTATCTTTAACAACATGCTGGATGTTTTTATCATTTTAAGATTTTGCAACTTTCCTGGCAGTTTTGCACACAGAATAAAGGCTATGAATTATTAATAAACTTCATTCTGTAGTCTTAAGGGCAACTGTTCCAATGAAACACTGAGATACACAATAGCAAGGCATGCCCTCAGTATGACATGTACATGGAAATGTGAAATGTAATTATGCCCACTTAAAGAGAGCTAAAGCTTACAGTTACTCAAATTGGGGAGGGGGGGGTTGCTCATAGCACAGCATATATTTCTTAGCTTCCCAGAGTTTTGATGTAATTTGATATAAATTGCATCTCCAATGTGCAAATTTTTTTTCCACTGATTGCACGAGTGTCTGTTTTTGGCCTGGATTACAGAAACTTTCATCATCAATGCAAAATGGTCAGCAATTTATGTTTCCATTTTATTATAAAAGTGTACGAAAATTACATTCTCCCTCCTGTTGTATGGCAGAAATCCGTCACTTCCAAGCTTCTGTTTAATTAAACACTACATCACAGTTAAATAAAACTGTACCAAAATAACATTGACTTTCCCATGCAGATTTACCTACTCTAGCAGCCTGATTTCTACAGGGTTATGCATTTGCATTCATGCCTTTGTCTTCCTGTTTTCACATGCACACACACGCGCACACACACAGAATCAACAGAAGTGCTGTGAGATGCATCTTGAAAGGGTTTATAAATTTAGAAATACCTCAATGCACAGCAGCCAGCAGATGTTTTTACCTCTGATCCCTGGTGCAAAAAATAAACATCATTCGGAAACACGGGAACTCTATTTTTATATTTGACAGCTTGCACATTGTGTGTGCAGAATATCATCATTTTGCACACTATAGTGAAGACGGGTGCCTTTTTCTATAATGAAATGATTAATCAAAATGTATTAAGTCTGCAGCAGCTGTGGGTTTAAAGCAAAAAATTTGATGCATTCAATTAGAACACATACAGAAGAGCCATCGCCGTACTTGTGTTTTAACAACAAAACATGGACCATAAAAGAAATCGCTATACAATACTGCTTAGTTCTTATTACCTTACTCCATGGCATGGTTTCTTGCCTCAACAACAACTGCTGCCTTGCAGTTTGTAGTATTAACAGGTACACCTGAACTGCATGTCAGTGACCTCTAAACAGATGTTGGTGCAGGGGAAGGCATTTACTTTATAATTGTGCTGTGCTGATACATATCTGTGATGGAGCCTTTTAGTGGTCCCGCAACATGCTTGGTGAGTTTTCAGAATCCTGAACGTCTGTTTTGCTGTAGCTGTGACATGTGAAAGGGGAAGTATCCCTTGAGAGTGACACCTTACAAGGATCAGTTCACGACATACATTAGATTAGCTGTAATGGCCAACAGATGTTTAATACGCATTGGTTGTGCCACACTGTCAAAGTGTTTAGCTATGACAATCCTGATTTGGGTATGTGTCCTGCTAATAGAAAGTAACAATGGCTTTGATATTTTAAGAGTAAAAATGGTTTACGACAGTCACAAACAATGCTGCAATAAACTATGATGCAACCCAATATGAAACAATAAAAAAACAGATAAAATTCTACGACACTTTCAGCCTTTATTCTGGTTAGAAGGTCAGAACAAGTATTTTGTCTCATTTACGGTTGCGGCTTTGTCTTACATAAAACAGCTTTTCAGTAGGATATGCCCCTGCTTGGGCATTTGAAAATATCTACTCAACCAAAAATGGCGGCTGCTTTAACATATAACCTGAAAAGCACATTTCCTTTAATTACTGATGCACTGCTACAAACTGCAAAGGTAAGAAAATTTCTTCAGCTCTGTTTGTTATAAACTACACTTAGTCCAATTTCAAAGGATCTATAAAAAGAGAACGTGATCAAACTCCGGCAACACAGCACAGTATTTGTTGACAGTACGACACACAGAGGGGACAAAGTTAAACTGTTTTCTTTGCAGTATCTTCACAACTGGCCTGCCACTCACATACATGCCCAGCCACACCCGCAGCAAAATGTAGTGTCTTAATCTGAACAATTACCAACTTGGGTTTGATTCCCTTAGTCTCCATTTACTTACTGGCCTAATTATGAGCAAAACACCTGATCAGATACAACTTCCATGTTTCTAATGAAAATGAGCAGCAACCCTGCTGTGCAACCAGGTTAAGACATATAAATACATTTTTCCCCTTATCACCAGTTTTTGTTGCTCTTTTTCTTGTTGCCAGTTTTCTGCTGTCAGTTTGGACCTATTCAATTCTCTGAATGTTTCTGGCTTGATGAAGTGAATCACAAACACCATGGACAAAATATCAAAGTAAGAAATTCTGCACACAGTAGCATTATCACATAAGATAACACAGGCTTCTTCAGTACATTGTATAGCAAACCAGAGAACAGGCATTGCACTTTATTAGCTCAGCCATTCATGCATTTGAACAGCTGCATTAAGTGAAAAGGGCAAAATGACAACTAACTGTATTTTTTCATTCAAATCCAGTTACAAATTTGATTACAGAACACACAATGCAAAACTGACAAAAGGCTAAGATTGAAAGAGTGATGCTTCTGCATTACTTATTTCTACTGATACTTGCTCAGCCTATTAGCAGTTTGTATCTAGACCTTTTGACCAACAGGAGTGCTAAAAATCAATTATATAACCAAGATTAGACTTTTTGACACACTCTTACTAACTATAAAATAACTGCCTGACCTTTGTGGAAACTACAGATCATTCATAATCACTCCTCTGAGCTGCTGGATCATTACAATCGACATTTTCACCATTAGAAAATATTAACATCCTTTTCAGGATGAATTAATGTCAAGTGACTTTGCATTACACATTGGACCCTTGGGGGGGTGAGAGACTGCCTCCATACTGTCCTGAAAATCTTTGTGCCAGTTTTCACACAGAGACCTGCAAGACAGTCCAATTTCAAACGATATATAAAAACAAACAAAAAAAGTCTAAATGCAACAGACAAGTCTTTTGACTTTGGATGTCCTTACTCCACTGCAAGTAATGACATCCACATTTGCTCAGCAAAAGTTCACAGGCATTTTTAGAGAGTTACCATTACTGCAGTACAGGAGACCAATGAGGAAACCAACCCAATTTGTCAACTGCCCAGAACACTGCCTGGTTAGATGACTCATTCAAAGTCTGACACTAGGCAAATGGAGCCTGAAGGAATTAAACCATGGATTAAGCTCGTTTATGGCTCAATGTCTCTGTGCTAAATGCCAGGTAAATGTGAAGAAAATACTGAATCTTTTACCTTCTCACTCCCAAGCCAGCACCAGTAGTCACACATGCCTGTTTAACCTCCAGTATTTGCATCACACCGTGTACAAAGCGGACAGAGCATCAGAATTGTCCTCATCACTGTTCTTAACTGCATCAAGTGATGCGTGTAAGACTGGTTCTACCTGAACCCAAGGCTCATCACATACTGCCTTAAATCCCAAAATGCCAGTCCCTAGAAACAACACTGAGAGATTCCAAACTACTCTATTAAAATCCAGTATGGTCTCTGTATACTGGCAACCTCGGATTAGCCAGCTATAAGCAAGAATAACAGAGTATGTTCACATCAATAATGAGCCATCAGCACAATTCCACTACCTGACATGTATGCACACGCATGTCCAGAAAAATGTACCCTAACATGCCAGTGACAGCACATGCTTCCAGAGTTGCACACTGGATGTGTGGATGTCTTGTTCTGCTTGTAAGCATTGCAGAAAAGCCAAACATAGCTTTGGTGTTGCATGCGGTACATTAAGACTGATTCACAAAAGTTTGCATAAAATTTTAACTGATTAAAAAAGATGAGAGGAATGAGGTCATAGAATTAGTAATGTGAAGGAATCCAGGGAAGGAGCACCTCTGAAAACACGAGCGCTCTGAATGCCAAGAACAGGGATAATGGTGTGTGTGCACCATACCAAGTATGCAATGGGCTAACTTCTGGATGGCAAATGTACAATGTCGTGTTCGATGGGTTGCCTCACAGTTCATAAACTGGCAGCGCTTGATTCTGTAATATGTAGTGTGATGCTAACACAGCTGTGAGGAATGCACAGCCACATCTGTTAGGATACCATCATGCAGTGGAGGCCTACTTGTTGAACTTCCCCAGGTGCCATCATGTACACCTGAATGGGGAAAAAAAAAAAAGCTCATTTTCAGATAAAACAGCAATTTTCCCAATACAGCTAATTATATGATAGCAGGTCATGCATTTTAATTGGGAAAATGTTACCCCATTATCATCTTTTTTACTCAGTTAAAATATTTTATGCAAACTTTTGTGAATCAGTCTTAATGTACCACATGCAACACCAAAGCTATGTTTGGCTTTTCTGCAATGCTTACAAGTAGAACAAGACATAACGCTAGCTGTCACTGTGCCTATTCATTCTGTAGTTCATGCAGTGAATAACTATGCTTCTAGCATGTGCACACTTGCATTTAATGTCTGTGTGTTTGTTACATAATAGTTTACAACAATGTCAGAAACTGCTATAAAACAGTGGACATTTTGTGAGCAACATTTTCTGACTGCTAAACATTTAAGAAAAATAGCACCTATAAAACATTTTTCAGACCGCAATAAATTGTACTAGCTGTGCTTCAGAATTCGTCTGAAGGTGTTGTAGGGTTCCAATATGCAGTGTGAGAGAATGGGGTAGACAGAGAAACTTACGTGGAACCCCCATTACAGCTACTGTTTTTTTAGACTCAGCAAAGCTGCTGGGAGAATGTACATGGTGAAAATAATGACGTGTGTCATAGCTGTGTCAGGCATTTGACCACAACAGAACATGGAAAACACAAGAGGAATGACATGCATCTGTGCTCCTTCCAGTTTCACAAGGAATTAGAAAGGGAGCAGCTCTGTAAAAGGTTCCCTATCTGACTCTGCTAAATCAGCTACTACAAACTCTTCTCTTTCCAAGTTGCTCAAACTCATCCTGTCTAAGAGCATTATCTTCATCTCAACTGCATAAAATGGAAAAAGTCCACAACAAAATAACATGATCTCCTCTGAAAAAAGTCTCTATACACCCACTGGGTGACTTGTTCAAAATCACCAATTCAAAAACTAAAACTTGTTATTCTTTATTTACAATATCTGTCAGAAAATGCTGGAAGAAACACAAAAGTATATTCCTGAAAAATACAATTCAAGAGACAAGGCAGTATTTTATAACCAACTGGAAATGCCCCCGTAGAATAACTTAAAATCTTAACATGCAATCAAAAATGCAGAAGACTGGTGTTTCGAACAAAGAACCATGCTCCAAAGAAAAATGCAGTGGTTAGTGCCCACACGACCCACCAAGGATCTGCAAGAAAGACCTACAGACAAAGCTGTAGCTAAAGCACTTAGTTTATTAAAATCAGTTTGTAGCGAAAACACTAGTTTTATAAAATCAGTTGAGTGCCTTTGACCCTACTTGGGACTTCAAATATGATTTGACAATTCTTGGTTTGTGCGGGCTGTTTTCATTTATATTTTTTTATTTAAATCTCAACATGCCTTAACATGTAGATATGGTATTTTCTTCTTTCACTTCTGATGGAAAATAAATTAACTTAAATGTGCTGCTTGCAGCATATATATTGATTTTCTCTTACTCTGCATATTAGTTAAACCTAACCAGCATTATTTTTCCTTTTCCCTAAGCACAACTCAATAATTTGATTGCACTGGTTCTCTCCTATCACTCCCTCTTTATCACGATTGAATGTAATTTACCTTCTCTAATCCTAATGACATTTTTCAGTTATTACCCAATATAATTATTTTCCTCAGCTAAGGTAGTTCTGTCTTTTAAATATAACAGAATGATACAAGTGTCTCAAACTGTTGACATTTGTATCCCTTTGTAAAGCTTTCCAGCTGTCAGTTGCTTGACGCTGCTTCAATTGCTCTCAATTTTAGAGCATCACATATGCTATCCTAATATGGTAGGGAATTTTGTTATGCCCTAAATGGGTTGGACTACTGGACATCACCAGTACCATTGTACCTGGCATCAAATAGCCGTCGAATTTGGCACACCAGCAGACCGGGAGCTATCTGCCATGTGATTACATACCACTAGCCTGATCAAAATGAGAGTGCAAAATCACAAGGAGAAACCCCACCGTTTCTCTGGTATGGGCAAGATGACCACCGCCACCCCTTCCCACCCCTCCCCACTCAGTTCTTCCAGCTCCCAAGCTGCCTCAATTCTAGGACCCCCTACTTTTCAATATTTTATCAATAATCTACACTCCACCACTAAACAAGCTACCCTAGTATAATATGCAGATGATGCCACTCATTTGCTCAGCCCAAACAATATCCTCCCTACAAGAAACCCCCAAAAAGGCCTTTCTAGACATAGAATCCTGGCTAAATAGCTCAGACTTGCTTTTAAATGCTAGGAAAAAAAATTATTTTCACCCCCTCAAAAGTACTCAAACCAAGAACAACCTTTTCATATCCTATCAGCCAACAAAACAGAATATGTCAGACAGGCAAAACTCCTTTAAGTAATGCTTGATGATGGTCTCTGATATGACCAACTCCTACTCCTAGCCATCAAAAAACTAACTGGAAACTAGGATCCCTCTAAAGTGCTAGGAAATTCCACACTAACTCAAGAAAAAACATAGTACAAAACATACCCACTTCCATTCTTATTCTATGCCTCACCAACCTTTACAAAACTTATAAAAAATAAACTAGAAACTGCCTATAATAAAAAACATAAAACTTGCAACAAATAGTCCTCATAAAAACACAACTGCACAGCACTAAAAAGCAACTAGCTAGAAATTAAAAAAAAAAAAAAAAACTCAACTTCCATCAACTTACTACATACAGCCCACGGCATAAACTAATAAACTCCCCAGAAAATGCCCAGCTCTAAAAGGAATACTACAATCCTACAGCACCAATCAAGCCCTACAATTCAACAACAAAGCTTTTCTTTCCATCAGAAAATCAATCAGTGCAGGAAACTTGCTATACTCTAACCAGGTAGCAAAAATCTGGAACCAAATTCCTCCTGAAATAGCGCAAGCAGGCACACTGCATGGCTTCAAAGCATCACTAAAGAAACATCTGCTAAACATCTGGCTGTGCTCATGCACTACCCCAGGGTACCCCCCATACTTGACCTAAACTCCACTATTAAGTTGCACTTCCTTTACTTAACTTTTCTGTACCTTAATCTCACACATGCAATGTTATACCTCCATCACTACGAAATCTCACTGAATATCCTCCCACAACTGTTATTTATACTGTTTTACAGACGGATACTCCACCCTCTACCTACTTTCTCTCCTACAAAACTTCCATTTCCCAGGAAACTACCACTACCTTTACTTTCTTTAATACAGGTCTATACACTCTCTCTACCTCAAACTACCAAATGTTTCATATAACCATCTCTCCTCCAAGTTCTATCTCCTGCTAAATCCCTTGTTGTCTTTAGTACCCTTCTCTGTACTTTCAATTTACATGCACTGGACTATCCTAGTCAACATGCAGTCAGTTCCTCACTCCCTTCTGTACGAGTAGATGAACAAGTAAATAAATACATAAATAAACGTTTCCCCAGCACCACTGTGCTAAAGTCTGAGAGCTAGGCTGAGGTGCAAGTCACACATCTGGGAATAGGGAGGCAGTCTGGCTCACTGCAACAGAAGCATGAAGAATGTAGCAAGCTCCACATTGCAATCAGTGTGCAAACTGGACAGGAGTGTGCAAACAGACAGAAGCACTTGTGCAACTCCCAAAGGCAACCATAATAGAGTTTGCAAAGCTGCTGTGGGATAATGGCTTAGGATATGCTCCGGCATACTCACTATCCTCATTGGCCCCAGACACGAGCTGGGTAGAGCCCAGGGCAGCCTAAGGTAGTGAACAAGGTGAGGAGTCTGTGGGAGCTGATGGTCAGCTATGGGGAGCTAAAAAAAACAGTGAACACACTGAGGCTGTAACTACCAGCAGACACACCAAATTATGGAAGACTTACCTCCGGCTTAAGCTGCTTTTGCAATCTATGTGGTTGTATTCAATGATAAACTAAACTAAAGTCAGTACTTTACAATGGCACTCACACATTACATTCATGTTTGGCACTGGATTCATGGGCTTATGTGGCAAATATTCTTATCAGCTGGGTACTTATATAGTGACAGCACACTGATTAAGTTTTACAAAGTTACATCAGCAACTGTCAGTTGTCTGCATACAACTTTTGTGTTGGGCCTACAGTCACAACCACTGCTATGCTTCCACTTATGGCATCTCAAATGTGCATGTGTAGGACCTTCATTCTTGTAAACTACATTTACTCTCTACAACTATTTATCTGTATAATTATGCTTCTGTGGAATATTCCTTTATGGGTATCTTGGGCATTAGGGTGGTAAGAGACGTTTAATGGTCATATATCTTGTATATGTGTGTCTGCTCCTATAAAGGAGTAACCTGCATACATACATTGTAAGAACTTTTGAACTTGTGCAATTATGCTGGTCACACAGCTAACTTAACAGGTTACATTTCTCCAGTATTAGCAATGCCTTAACTTGATGCTCTGACTGAAGCACTCAGCACCATCAACATACGCAGGCTGGCCTTTCTATGAAGTTAAAGGATTACTAGTGGAGGGGGAAGCTTATTTATATATGTTTGGAGACATGGAAATGATGTATTCGTTTTCCATACACTCAGATGCTTACAGGTGTGATGAAACTAAATGGGCATCCTTGCTTTGCAATAGTCTGTTCTCTGACCACTTGGTCCCATTATGTAATAATGTTACATCTATCAGTACTCAGGGCAATGTGATCAGCAGGGGTAGTAATGACACTGACTTACACTATTTGAGCATCTCTTCTAACAGCACTATTGTGCTTCCTACAAACTAGTTAATAGTTCTGTATCTTGGAGAGTTGTACATTATGCTTTAGATTATTCTATACAACTAATTATACAATGACCCCCCCCATTAATATTCCAAAACGTGCATGCTGATTGGCCAGTGTGCCCGTTGTAAATCCCACAATATACTAATGGAAAACGGTCCGGTCACCCGGACTTTTTTCCGTTGGTATAAGGTGTCCAAAACCTTTTTTTTTTTTTTTTTTAATAAATAAAAAAGGGGGGAAACGGAGCAACGGAGATTTTCTTTGCTCAGTTGCTTCCATTTCAAAGCACTGATGTACTGGGTATGCATAGGAACGCATGTCCCATATGCATGCGCAGTACATCAACACAAGGAAGCAGTATACCACCACCGGTGGAAGAACAGTAATGCGCCGTTATACACAGACATTATTTAAGAAAAATAAGTATTTTTTTCTTAAATAATGCCATTGTATAATAGCAATAACCGACTCTGTGGTAGTGGTATACTGACATTTAATATACAACACCACGTCGTTGGTTATTGCTTAAATGAGCACCAACAACATTATGCAACCTTCCAGGCTATTTTTCATCTCTCTCATTGCCTTTTTTTAATAATTCATGGTAGAGATTAGCTGTGTTGCACTTTGGCAAGATAGCTGCTACTCCTGTGTGAAGTTGTGTGCCATCCTGTTGAAAGATTTTCAGGTCTATATATTATACAGCATCTGTTAATGACTGACAGCTAACATAAAGTCACAGCATTCAAATGTTGGATTTTAAGCCATTTAAATGTTTCATACTAGACTGCACTGTGCAACTTCACAGCATAGTGTGGGGCTTGCAATGTACAACTGCAAAGTTCACAAATCCCACTATCCGTATGCACAGCTGAGGCATAACTACATCATAACAAAAAATCAACTTTTGTGCAGTTTTAGACTTTTTCATTCCATACATGCAAATCCCAATAAAACTCCTATTTTAGATATTTATTTCAGATTTTAGTACCAGAGTGTTTCAGTTAGTGTACAGTAATGTGCCACTTACATGATTATTAGGATTCCCATTTCAATGCAGTCGTTAAGAGGCTGTGCGTGTATGTGTGTGTCCAAAAATATTAACTTTTTTTTTTTTTAATTGGAATGTAGCCAGTTACAATGCCAGTTCCATGACACAGAGGGGCAGAGCACTGAATGCATCCAGCACACTCCATTTCAGTTAATAAGGGCTCTAGTGCCCTATCAGTAGGGATGAGACTGATCACTCAACAATGAATCACAAACTGTATGGGGCAGGGGGTGCCAATCCCACTGCACCTGCTGCATGGTGCAGGGCAGCTTCCGTGGCAGCAGATTACATGAAACCATCTCATAGTACAAAGGCTCAAATTTTATTTAAAAAAAATCTAAAGTCAACTAAATCATTTGCTTGTGACAACAGCTCCTATCAGAAACCGGAGTGTAAATTTAAGACCATTTAATCACCAACAGGTGATTAAATGGATATAGCCTGCCCTGCAAACATGCTTGGCAAGAGGCCAAAAGCCCATAACTGGTAACATGCCATTTCAAATTCATAAACACCACCTTCCCCAAAACTTTTGAAGGCTCAAGGAGCAGGGATTCTGGGTCATTATTTATTTATTTATTTATTTTACATTTGTTGACCGGGCTTATCCATTTTCAGGGAGAAAAGCTCCACACTTCATAGTAGTATTTACAATACATAGGTACATTGCAAAGTTTTATCTATTATAACAGTTCCTTGCCTTTTGTCATATAAGTTTAATGATTCCTATTATAAGACAGCTAAGGATGTAGATACAAAGATGTGTAAAAATGTGCGGACAGTAAGCACACTATTAACCAGTACAGTTATACATTAAAATGTTTAAAACTATGTAAGCAAAAGCACCCCATTAAACAGTAAAGTCACACACACATTATTTGTTAGTACAAGATTAATTATTAAATATTACTCTATTGATTAGTATAGTCACAATCACAGTATTGTTAATAAAGGATTACGTAGCTCAAGCTGGTATGTGGATCAGTGTAAGGATACAAGTGCGGTAGTTAGTCGGAGTTAGTACAGGGGCATAGCCAGTGAGATTTAAGATATGTTTTAAGTTTGGTTTTGAATAGGGGAGCTGAGGATAGGGAGGTCAGGTGATCTGGAAAGGTGATCCAGGTTTTACCCACTGTGTTAGAGAACAGTGAATCGCCGGCCAGATTGTTGGTTTTATTTATTTGAACTAGTAAATTGTTTGATGAACGCAGGAACTTTAGGTTATTGTAGGGGGTGATTAGGTTAGTGATTATTGGAGTATTTGAAGGTTGATACAGTATTTTTTGGGCCACTATTAGTTGGTTCAGTAGAATTAGATTTGCCAGTTCTAACCAGCCAAGTTGATTAAGATTTTTGCAATAATGGGCTCTGTAGGTTGACACAGTTGCAAATCTTGCAATATTATTGTAGGAGATGGCAAGCTTGTTCATATTGCTCTTACTAAGTTTAGTATAGATAGGGGATGCATATAGAAGGGTTGAGATTAAGTGGGTACGGGCGATAGTGGTCCTGGCTAGAGGGGTCAGAAAGGGTTTGATTCTATAGAGGGATCCTAGGTTTTTGTTTATTGTTTTTATAGTGTTGTTGACATGGGGCTCAAAGATAAGGTTATTGTCAATAAGTATCCCAAGTAGTTTAGTGGTAGAATCAGGAGATATGACAGTACCATTAGTAGATGTAACATTGAAGTTCAGTGGGGAGGCTCTCCGGGTGGGAGTGAATAATAGCATTTTTTTTTTTTTTTTGGGGTTCAGAATGAGACATCAGTGAAGGAGCCATTTCTCTACTGTGCTAAACATGTTTTGGGTTAGGGACTGTAATTGTGGTGGTGAGGTGGCTGAGCATATTAATGTGGAATCATCTGCGTATTGAATACAGGTGGCTTGAGGTATTATAGAGTGTAGGTCATTTGAAAAGATAGAGAAGAGGAGAGGACCGAGTATGGAGTCTTGAGGGACTCCAAGGATAATTGGGAGGTGGGAAGACAGGCTATTCTGCCATAGTACGGCTTGTTGCCTGTTATTTAAGTAGGAGTGGAACCACTGTATTGCAAGTGGAGCTAGTGACACGTTTTTGAGTAAGTTTATGAGAATCTGGTGGTTGACCATATCAAAGGCTTTTGACAGATCGATAAAGAGAGCTGAGGATAGAGTGTTATTATTACGATTTGTATTGACGCAGTCGGTGAAGGATAAGGGAGCAGAGGTGGTGCTGTGAAAGGGTCTGAAGCCATGTTGGCAGGTAGCTAGTAAGTTGTTTTCTAGTAGGTGGTTTAATAGCTGCTTATGAATGCACCTCTCCATGATTTTAGCCAGAGGGGATAATATGGCTATGGGCCTGTAGTTAGATAGACCTTTGAAGTTGCCACCTTTGTGCAGGGGGATAATATGTGAAATTTTCCAAAGTGATGGGATGGTTCCTTCAGAAATAGTTCTGTTGATGAGGAGGATAGATATGGGGGTAGGCTATAGCTTTAGCAGCTTTTTGCAGGTATTCTGCAGGTAGCAAGTCTGCGGCGAGAGTGGTGGGTTTAAGTTTCTGAATAAGGGTGCAGACAAGGTATATAGGGACAGGTTGAAACTGAAATAGAGGGGGTTTGTTAGCGTTATAGGAGGAAGTAGATGTTGTGTCAGGAGATAGCTGACTGGCAAGAGTTTGAATGGCCTCTGTGAAAGTATTGAAAGAGTTCTCAGTTTGGTTGGGGCTGTTGTGTTCAGAGCCTGAGGGGTTAGGTGTGACTGAGCGACCTGGGTGTAACAGTTTATTGAGACCAGACCAGAATTTTTGAGGTTTATTTTGGTGGGTTTGTTGCAGGCGACAGTAAAAGTTTCTTTTGTCTGACAGAATGGCTTTTTTGGTTTCATTTCTTAACTGTCTGAACTTTAATTGATCTGTAGGGCATTTAGTAGTCTGCCAGGTGGTCTAGAGTTTGTTTCTTTGGAGGATTTTCTGTTTGATAGTTTTGGAGAGCCATGGAGCTGGTTTAGATCTACATGTAATTGTGCGAGCTGGGGCATGATAGTCGAGGGTGGTCAAGAATTTGGTATTAAAGTATTTGACTGCTTCGTCTAGTGGTAGGTGTTTCAGGGGTAACCAGTCGCAAGCTATGAGTTCTTGCTGAAAGCCAACGAGATTAAATTTTTTATTAGACCCTATAGTCGGGTTTGGGATTTCACTCTTATACCTGGAGACATGTGTGAATGGGCATGCCTTCGCTGAAGGTTGTGCATCAGGGCCGGCAACTCGGCACATAAAAATCTACTGCCAATCATTAGCGGACCGGAGTTCCGCTATGGCGACCTCTAACTGGGAAAAGCCGAAAGACACAACAACAACTTTTAGTTATGTACTTACCATAACTTCGGATGTATGGGATCCATCTCGCCTACATTCACAACATATGGAACATATGGGTTGCGATCCATCGGCAACTAATACACTAGCACGAAGTCTCTCATTGGCTGGGCTACTCCCTATCCCAGGATGCACTACACCTGCTTCCCCAGATCTTGTTTGTTCGCTTTCATACACCCATGCAAACACAGAAAAACTAGTAGTCACTATAACCAACTAAAGTTCTTCAAGAAAGAACGCCAAGAAAAAAGTGACTACAGCTCCTCTAAATCCAAATGGAAGGGGGAAAGGAGGGTGGGTACTTATGAATGTAGATGGATCCCATACATCCGAAGTTATGGCAAGTACATAACTAAAAGATGTAATGGGATCCTATCTCTACATTCACATATGGGACAGCGTCCTAGCACCTACATCCCGGGTGGCTCATTGGAACACACTCCTGAGAACTGTGGAACCAAAGGAAGCTCTGCCTCGAGAAACCACATCCAATTTGTAATGAGAAATGAAAGTGTGCGGAGAAGTCCAGGTTGCCGCAGCACAAATATCATCTATTGATAACTTGGAATGAAAAGCTACGGAAGTAGCCATTGCCCTGGTAGAATGAGCCTTGACTGGAAAGGGAAGATCTTTGTTAGCCTGTGAATAGATAAAAATGATACAATCTTTAATCCATTTAGATATGGAGGCTTTTGTTACTGGTTGACCCAATTTGTTCACTGCAAAGGAAACAAACAATTGATTTGATTTCCACGTTTGAGCGGTTCTATTCAAATAAAAACGCAGTTGTCTATGTACGTCCAATTGATGCAAAGTATATTCTGCGTTATTGGAGAATTCTGGGAAAAAGACAGGGAGTTCTATAGTTTGTTGCATACAGAAAGAGGAAGCCACTTTTGGTATAAATGCAGGGTTTAATTTCAATGAAACTCTATGCTTGTGAAAAATCAAATAGGGAGGATCAGAACAAAGAGCTTGAAGTTCTGAAACTCGCCTAGCAGATGTTATGGCTACTAAAAAGGCCGTTTTCCAAGACAGAAATTTTAAATCACAAGTAGCAGCTGGTTCGAAAGGACGGGCAGTTAGGGCAGCAAGAACCAAATTCAAATCCCAAGGGGGGACAGGCTGGGATAAAGGAGGCCTAAGGAGCCAAGCCCCTTTAAGGAAAGCCTTACAAAGTTTGTGAGACATCAATGAAGGTTCAAAGGACGCATGAAAATTAGAGATCGCTGCTAACTGAACCTTAATGGTAGAAACTGAAGAGCCCGACTGAAAAAGGCAGGCCAGAAAATTCAGAACCTCCGATACTGGTGCAGTGAGAGGATCTATACCCCGTTCTTGAGCCCAGAAGGCAAACCTCTTCCATTTACTGGAATAAAGTTTGATAGTGGAAGGTTTATGAGAAGAAGAGAGTATGTGGACCACGTCCGGCGAAAGAGCATTGTCTCGAACTAAGGATGGAAGTGGAGTAACCATGCTGCCAACTTCAGGGACCTGAGAGACGGATGAAGCCGTCCTGACTGATGAGTCAACAGGTCTGGCACCGGATCCAGAAACCATGGACCTTCTATCGCATGCCTCTGTAGGAAAGGAAACCAAACTTGACGAGGCCAGTGCAGGGCAATCAAAATCATCTCGCTCTCCATGTAAATGGCCTTCTGTATCACCCTCGGTAGGAGGGGGAACGGAGGGAAGGCGTAGAGAAGACCGGGGGGCCAAATGCGAGTCAGAGCGTCCCTGGGAATCTGTCCCTGAGAAGGAAACAGTGTGAAGAACTCTCTGCATTTCGCATTGTGAGGGCTGGCAAACAGGTCGCAGCAAGGAAGACCCCATCTGTCGAAGATCTTCGCAGCTATACTCTGGTTGAGGGACCAGTCGTGGGGTAAAAGAATGGTCCTGCTTAATCTGTCCGCAATCACATTGGACTTCCCCGGTATGTGCATTGCCATTAGAAAGCGGTTGGTAGCTACCGCCCAGTGCCAAAGTCTCATGGCTTCTCTGCATAGTGGGTAAGACCTGGTTCCACCTTGCTTGTTTATGTACCACACCACCGACATGTTGTCGGATAGGATAGTGATCGGGCCCTGTGGGAGAGCGTGATGGAGAGCTTGGAGTACCAATAGTACCGCTCTCATTTCCAGGACATTGATATGCAAATGCGTTTCCTGGATCTGCCATGTGCCTTGGACCGACCTGTCCAGGTAATGACCCCCCCCACCCTACCTGGGAGGCGTCCGTAGTCACAGTGGCAACGGGACATTGAGGTATAAATGGTCGCCCCTGGTCGAGATTTGATTGGAGAAGCCGCCAATGTAGATCTCGACGGCAACTTTCCGTGATTATGATTAAGTGGTTCAAGGGAAGTTCCTGATAGGACCATTGAACCGACAGTAGCCATTGTAAAATTCGCATGTGAAGTCTGGCCAAGGGAACTAAAAGTATGGTCGACGCCATCGAGCCCAACAGTTGTAGGATCCGATGAGCCGGGGCTCTTTGTAGGGGGAGACAGGATTTGACTTGATCTTGTAAGACCTGAATTCTTGCTGCTGGTAAATAGGCGCGCATTCTTTTTGTGTCTAAGTCTGCGCCTATGAAAGTAATACGCTGAGATGGCTGTAGTACAGATTTTTGCAAATTGAACGTGATCCCCAAGAAACGCCCCAAGGTGAACGTGGCTCTGAGCGCTTGGAGTAGTAGATGCTCGGAGGTGGCAGTAAGGAGCCAGTCGTCTAGATAAGGAAACACCTGGAATCCCAGACTTCTCAGGTGAGCAGTTACCACTGCCAGACACTTGGTGAACACCCTGGGGGCTGTGGTGAGACCAAAGGGCAGTGCTCGGAATTGAAAATGACTGGCTCCGAGGCAGAAGCGTAAATGTCTCCTGGACTCTTGAGCTATGGGAATGTGATAGTAAGCGTCCTGGAGATCTATGGAGCACATCCATGCATCTTTTTCCAGCAAAGGAAGAACAGATTGAAGCGTGACCATTCGGAATTTGGACTTCTTTACGAAACGATTCAATGAACTGAGGTCCAAAATGGGCCTGAAGTCCCCTGTCTTTTTTGGTACCAAAAATAATTTTGAGTAAGTTCCTGATCCGATCTGGTCGATGGGGACAGGCTGGATGGCTCTTTTTTCTAGCAGCTTTGAAACCTGTAATGCTGCTTGATCCCGCTGACTGGGTGGTACGTCCGGGATTTCCCTTAAAGAAAGGGGGGGGTTTGTTGAAGGGAATGATATATCCTCCGGTGCACCCACTGATCGCTTGTTATGGATTCCCAAGCTTGTGGGTGTGCCGCGAAGACCCCCGACTGGCTCCGGAGATGCACAGTCGGGCAACAACTCAGGAACGCTGGTTGTATGAAGAACCACGAAAGGAATCGCGGTCTCCAGAATTACGGGGGCCTCTGCCACCTCTGGGGCGGCGTCTTCCAAAATCCCCCCCCCCCCTGCCTCTGGGGGGGGAATCACTAGGTGGAGTAGGGAAAGACTTCTGGGATTTTTTAAACCACATTTTCCCTCCTCTCCCAGCCTTGGGGTAAGGCCTAGAAGGAGCGGAAAATCGGGCCCCAATGGCAGTCAAAGTCTTGCCCTCCTGCTCGCACCTAGTTAGTGTGTCCTTCACCTTGGGGCCAAACAAGGATGACCCATCAAAGGAGGCGTCGGCGAAGGAAGACTTGAAAGCCTCCGTGAATGAACACAAGCGTAACCAGGCTTGTCTCCTGAGGGCAACGCCTGTTCCCGCATATGAGATGAGCCTCATGGACGAGTTAACAATAGAAAAGAGGGTAGTCATCTGTGCCAACAGTCGGGGCCAGCGCCTCAGGTAGATTACCAACAAGAGAGTCATTTTGCTCTTTGAGAAGATCCCTTTGGTGTCTCGTAAAATGACATAAATAGTTCAGCGACCGTAAGGTAAAGGCCGCTGAGGACAGGGTATCCATACTCCTAGAATCCTTATTAGGAGGATGAATGCCTCTGCCACGTCCTGCTGTGTGGCAGAAGCCACCACCAAAGCATCTACAGGCACACCCTTTGTGAGAAACTCCTTCTGGGGGGGGGCTGACAAAAATTTATTGGGCCTCGCAGGCACCGGTTCCACAGAATCAGGGTGTTCCCACACCCTTAAATCAAATCAAGGAGTTCATCGAGACACCCAGGAGGAAGGCTGGGCCCCAAAGGCCTTGAGGAAGACTGACTCCTCAGCTGAAGGGGTTTTGGCCTGCCAGTCACCTCTCTGTCTCAGAATCTCCAAGATATCTGAGAAGGAGACATCATCCGAAGATGATTTGGGACCCTTCTGCGCCATCGAGGTCAGTATCCGATGTAATAGACTCATCTTGGGAGTCTCACCTCTCACACAATTTCTTCCGAGGGTTCGTCCGAAGCAGTTTGGACGGACCACCGAAGAAGGAACCCCGATGGGGTATCCTCAGGCCCTGGGGCCCGCTGCCGGGGCTGCAACACAACAGAGGCACCAGTCTCCAAATCTAGGGACGGTGAGGTAGAATCTAGTTGAACCGGCAAAGGCATGGCCAGCGCGCTCCTCATGGCCTCAAAGGCCGGACCTCCAGAATCCAAAGAGGTCACTGGTCTAGAGGCCACGATGGCACTGGGAATTCCAGCAGCCGATGCTCCGAGAGGAAGACTAGGCAATCAAGCACCCAAACCCAAAGTATTCCCTCGGGCCCGGCTGAAGAGGTCGCAGTACCAAACCCTGAACCGGAGGACAGGGTAGGAAGCACAGTCGGAGCCGAGAGACCTGTAAGGGGCCTCTGCTCCAACCGAATGGCTCCACATGGCTCCACCACCACCGGCTCCAACGGCTCCGAGGAGGTTGGAGGAGGAATCGAATGTGTTGGAAGCAAACTGTGCTGGAGCCGAGACCATTTTAGTAAACACTGGAGACAGAAATAGCCTCTGTAAAACCCTATCCAGGTCCGAATCTGACAGTCTCGAGGATTTAGAGGAGGTAGACACTCGAGAAGACTTTCCTCTCGGCTCCGAGAGAGGAGGGGACCGGCTCCGAAACAGCTCCAATACTATCGGTGCCGACTCCACCACAGCCTGGACCACCATCGGCTTCAGAGCCGAGGGGAAGAGTCTGAGCTGCACACTTCCACCGGCTCGCCATTGGAACCGATGGAGGTGATTCACCTCTCGATACTCCAACTGGCAATGGAGCAGTAGGAGGTATCGAGGCAGAGGACTTGTCGGTGCCGACGATCTTTTCTTTTTGGAAGCAACAGGAGGATTTAAAGCTTCCTCAAAAGAAGGTTTGATAAGCCCTTTCAATATCAACTTGTTCTTGCGCTCTTGAAGAACTCTAGCAGAAAAAGCATGACATACGCTACAAGTCTCTTGCAAGTGTTTCGGCCCCAAACAATACACACAGATAGAATGGCTGTCTGTGATGGACATTTTATAACTGCACAGAGTGCATTTTTTGAAACCTGATTTTTGTTCTTTAGACATAGTACAGGCCCTTCAAAGAGTATGACTTTACCACAAAAGTAAGCACTATAACAGAACTTTACCTCAAAACTAACAGACAACACAAGTCCAACGCCCAAAGCCCTCTAATTTAAAAACAATTAACCACAAAAACAATTAGCTAGATAGAACACAAAGGTAGGGCAAAGGCCCTCTAACTGCCCGACTGAAAAAATTAAGTACCAGAAGACACTCAAGCACTCAAATGTAACAAATAGTATAAAAATAATAAGGAATAGCTGTGAAAACAGCTGTTTGGTTAATATATGACAAAAAACCCCAAGGTCAAAGACCAATAAAGGTAAAAAGAACCACTTAGCTCCAGCCAAGTCGAGACCACGTCCAGCAGATCTGGGGAAGCAGGTGTAGTGCATCCTGGGATAGGGAGTAGCCCAGCCAATGAGAGACGTGTATTCCGATGGATCCATATGTTCCATATGTTGTGAATGTAGGCGAGATAGGATCCCATTACATCAACCTGATTAGGAAGGTGAGTGAGTGGTCGCTTAGATCTTCAGGGAGGGTCCCAACTTTGTAGGATTGTTGATGACTATTTGTAAGGATCCCGTCTAGGGTGCTGTCATTGTAATCAAGTTTATTGGATCTAGTGGGAGATGTAACAGTTTGAGTAAAACCGTGTAGGTTGAGGTGGGTAGAAGGCTGTTCAGATGTACAGCACTTCCAGTTAATGTTAACATCACCAAGTACTATTGTTTCTTGTGGGTAGGTGGTGGACAGCCATCTTAGGATAGCCTCTAAAGTGCTGATATTATTGCCTGGAGGGATGTAGACACAGATGATATATATATATTTACATTTGTTTAGCTGAATCTTGGAAATAAGAATCTCTGCATTACTAGTTAAGGGAGGTTTTGAGTCTAAAGCAGTTACCTGTAATCCAGATTTGTATAGAATAGCTACTCCCCCTCCTTCCTTAGTATTACAGCCCAGTCACAGGATACTATAGTTGGGAGAAATATTCTCACCGTCTTGTATTAATGGCTTGAGCCATATTTCAGTGAGACAGAGGATGTCAAATGAATGTACATCCATGAAGGCATGCAGGTGTGCAACTTTGTTATTTATGCTTTGAATACTGAGATGGGCTATCAGGAGAGAGTTGTGAGGTCTGGTAGCCAGGTGAGTATTGCTAGAAGTTGGGGTGTTGGGCTCTGTCGTAGGGGTGGTATTTGGGCCAGAGTTAGGATGCATGTCCCCATCTATTAGGGAGAGTACTTGTGTTCTCAGAGTGAGGTTTAAAAGTTTACATATTAGGTTTTGAGATTTCCTAGTTCTAGAGCTGTAGTATGTGATGAGCAAGTCTATGGAATTTGGCTGATGAGTACTTTGGTGGGCAGGCTGTATTATTATGGCTACGAGGGATTATTAGAGTTGGTGTCATGGCTTGCTTTCTGGGGTTGCTATAGTCTAGGGAATTAAGGTGTTCGTAGAAGGTAAGTAGGTAAGGTACAGTTAAAATAGGTAGGAGTAAGGGTTTTAGGTGTGCTGGAGTAGAAGTGGGTGGCATTATAGTTGTATTGCGTTTAAATAACTATCCAGGGGTGTTTCCAGATGTGTTACTGAGGTAATGTTTTTGGGGGGGGGGGGTTTAACAGTTTAAAAGTTAGGAGCATGAGACAGGTTGAATGGAGGAGGGTGTGTGGTTAGGGTCTATAAATCTAGAAGCACTGGGGGCGGGTGAGATCTGGGGGCAGGGTAGGGGAGCAGAGTGAGCCCGCAAGGCGAACAGAGTGGGTAGAGCCGCTGTAGGAGTGAATCCTAGGAGTACAATCAGTGGAAGGCTGATTGCTGAGGTAAGTTTGGGTAGAGAAAGGTAAGAGGCCAGAGAGCAGGGATACTGGGTAAGGATAGTTGCGTAGAATGGAGTAAAAGAATAGAAGGGTAGAGTGAAACTATACTCAACAGGCTAAGAATACTGTGTACCTGTGAGTTGTGTTGAAAGACAGTAGGAAAATGTTTGGAAAAAAAAGGGTGCCACCTAGAGGAAAAGGGCTATACAGCAAAAGCAGTGTCTCAATTAGAGGTAGCAGAGCTGGAAATATGAGGAGGGAGGGATGTAAGTTAATTCTAAAGGGTACAGGAGGGAAAGGTAGGCTAGAAAGCAGGAGAAGAAAGAGCTTGGCTGCTGGCCAGCCTAGCTGAGGAGACTGCCTAACAAGTATCTTATACAGTGATATGTCTATAGACAGAATGTGTACTACACATACTTTCTCCTATTTTATCGTCCTTGAGGGGCTGTTTATCAAGTTGATAATTATCAAGTTGCAATACAGTTTATTATATCTATCATAATTTGCGATTCCACATGTGCAATCAACACTAAAGTGCAGACATCAGAACTGCTTATTAACTTGATATAAAGAAATGTCTTCTACAGTGATGAATGCAGAGTTAAACTACTAGGTTTAAAATTCAACAGCAATGGTTTGCAATTCCAAAACAGTAGGTAACCTTTGACTGTCATATGCATTCCATTTCTGATGTTATATTAAATCATACATTACTTTCAAACACCATGATATGAAAATTAAAAACTGCTCATTACCTGTTTATAAGCATTTCTAAAGTACTGCATAACACTACTTGGTTTGGCACGGTTATGCTTATGCTCACGCTCCTTGTTATGACACAGATGAAATGAGAACAGCAGATATACAAATTAACCCAAGGCTCCATTATAATCATTAAATACAAACTTAAAATGTACAGTCAACAGATGTGGCTTATGGTTGGGCTCTATTCTTCAAGCTTGTTAGAAAAGCTAATGCTTACAAATAGTGCAGCACAGAGGCAAACAGTACCCAGTGACAGTGACTGGAAAACTTAGAGATATCACGTACAAAGTGAAGAGACAACTCCAAGAAAATAACCGTTAAGCTATTTAAATGAGCAAATTGGCTTCAGATCTTTGAGGTTGCATACCATCAATAGACACTGGAACATCTTGTTGGCAGAAGACAGATTGTCCGACTATTTGGGGGATAAATGTTCTTTTTCCTTCCATAGGGGCCGCAGTTTGGGCTCCCTATTTAGTCATTATAAAAGGTTTGATCATAGGGGGACTTCCTCCATCCAAAGACAACTCACGGGAGATACATTAGTAGGACGTGTCCCTTGTGGACATTGTTTTCATTGCTATAGGGTAAATAAAACCAAGGAATTTACCAGCAAAAACATATCCACACTCTTTAATATCACCTTTTTGGCAAACTGCAGTACGAGCTGGGTAATTTATTTGGCCACTTGTACATGCTCCGTGTTTTTCGTGGGCCAAACTTCAAGACCTCTCAGATTTAGAATTGGGGCGCATATGAGTGATATTAAAGAATAAAAGGCAGTCCAATACCCTCTTCAAACACACTTGCAAACACAATACTGCCTTATTTAGATTCACAATAATTGATTGTATATTGGGGAATTGCAGGGATAAATCTGGCTGGCATAACATTTTAAATGCCAAAGAAAAGAAATGGATAATTAAATTGGGGGGGGGGGCTTTTCCTTCCTGGTCTAAATGAGCATCTTTAAATAAACCAACAGGAGGTCTTTTTGCATCTGTCTGTATGTATATATTAAGGGCTTTTTTGTCCTATTATTTATATGATGTTTGTCTTTCACTGAAGAAGGCTACTAAGCCGAAAACGGTTTGGGTGCTGGGATTTTTTTTCCCTGCCCCATGTTATTATACGTTTTGATATATTAAATTGCTATACCATACTTTGTTGTGGCTCTGTCTTGCTTTGAAATTTACCTGGATCGTACTCAGGTCTTTACCTACTCTACAGCAATGGAGCTAGAAAGTCACCTGCTTTCTCTTCTACTATAAATGCACCAGACAGCACATAAGCAGGTTAGTGCAGTATTCTTGAACCTGAGAAGGGGTGTACACAGGGGAACAACTGTCTCCCCGTCATGGCTCCAAAGTCCATGGACGATCAGGTAGGAACTCCATGGGTTGTAGAAGACAGTAGTTATATCGGTATCAAATGAAAGGTAATCTAAAAAAAACTCCAAGTTCTCAATTTAGTTAACTTTTAGTTCCTACCATTCAACACTATGTAAAACTGTTGGAAATGGGGTGTCAAATGCTAAAATGCTAAACTGTTAAACTGTTTGACACTGAAGCAAAGCAACTTCTACTGCACTACTTACATGTAGTGTTAATGTTACATTCCACTACTTACATCTAGTGTTAATGTTACATTCCACTTGAAGGAAATTGATACCACCGAGTTGAAGACACAATGCTCAAAGGTTTGTAGTCATCTCTACATATTCTGTCAGACAGTGGTTGGTCGTGATGTATATGAAAAGGTGCCAAAATCAGAGTGGCCTGATGACATAGCTTAGGTGAACTCCCCTGGTGGTACTAGACAGTGAGGAGAGGAGTCCTTCCATTCTTTCCTACTGTATATAACCATATAGCAATTTGTGGACCCAAGTTTTAGCACCTTTGTATACATTTAATTTCCAGAGTGCAAGACAGAGGATCTTCCCTGGACAACCAAAATGGATTATGTCACAGTGAACGAGATTTCCTGTGCCTACCTAAATAAGCTCCATAATGGCTCTCTCCATCATCTTATACAATATGTTTCAGAGGCCAATCATTCTACATTTCCTAGGATCTATGAAAGGGCTCCCTTGTAGCTGGGGGATGGAATAGCCTGCTTCCGAATGTCAGGAACATGGCCAGTTTTTAATGCACTACTACAGATGTGCACAGGGGGATATAATGTACACTGCACAAGTTAGGTTTTCTGATATCTAATGCATGAAATCATTCGAACATGTAACTGCAGCAAAGTAAGTAGCCTATGAGGAGCATGAATTAGAAGCATCTGGGAGCAGCAGCTGAAACCTCTGTATACTGTAGTGGAAACTTACTGCTCATGCTTCTGATGAAATTATGTCAATACTACTCACTGGAAAGCTGCAAATGTTAAACTTTGGCTTTTCAAACTATCTGTATCACAGTTGACACTAATTATGTTGTGGCATCAATACTTGCAAATCATTCTACTCTAGCAGTTATGGCTGCTACCTTCAGGAAGAGGTTGTGAATCCCTGAACTTTATAATTATAGAACAGCCACACGATCCTCCCTATTTAAAACACTTGAAAATATGTTGTTGTTTGTCTTTCGGCATTTCCCGGTAAGGGGTTGCCACAGCCGAACTCCGGTCCACTAATGATTGGCAGTAGATTTTTACGAAACGCCGAGGTGCCAGCTCAACCTTCAATGAAGGCACGCCCATTTACGCACGCATGTCTTTCGAACGCTACCCAACCACGGGGAGGATATGCAGACTCCACACAGAAGGCACTCCCAAGCCCAGCCGAGAATCGAACGGGAGAACCTCTTGCTGTGAGGTAACGAAGCTACCGCCTTACCACCGCTGCAAAACACTTGGAGAAAATTGTATTAACTAGCTATACATTTTTCTACATAGCATTGGCTTACACCAGGTCTATGTGTATGAAGAGCATAATCAAGATGAAATAAATACTTCTGATGTTACTCCGAGCTTTTGAAGGGGTTTGATACAGTCCTCCACCCCTTAGTACTAACAAAGTACTACGTAACTAGGCCTTCATAACAGTACCTTCAACTGGTTTACTTGTTACCTCAGTCAATACACACAGTTATGTACACTGAAATGATATACTATCATCATCTCTTGCCCTGTAATTATATGTATTCCTCTAGGCCCAATATTAGGACCCCTTCTCTAACATTTTTATAAAACCAAAAGTACACAGCCTCACAATCCACAAAACTAATCCAGCATGCAGAGGACTCGACATTTACAAGTTGAGCACCATCCATCAAACAACTCCAAACAAACCTGCAAATCTCCTTCACAAAAACAGAAAACTAATCAGAATAAAAACTAGTCTCAATTCCCAACAAAATTAAATGGATGCTCTTTACCTCTACTGTCCAACAACATAATAATTTGGAAATCTTGTCTAATAAAATCAAATTCAAGCTATTGCTGCAAAAAAATTATCATGAACAATACTGGAGAAAATCTAGAATATGATCAAACTAACCACAAATGTGAAAAACTAAGTCATATTTAACAGCTTAAGCATGAAATATTTTCTACTACCCAGTTTCCTATATGTTTCAACAATTTTCACAAATCTAGAATCCTCTCAGCTAAACTGGGACAAAGCTATACTAAAATGAAACTGCAAAATCAATACCACATTACCAATAAAATTAAACGCTGGCTAGCATTAAAAAACATGAACTGGTTATAACTTCCTAATATAATGAGACATGCTCCCCTCAAAATAGCTCATAAAATCTTATATAACCATGAAAAGCATACTTCTACCAGCCAAATTTTAAATCTGAAGTTTTGAGAAGGTTGTGTTTAAATGTTGTACTGTACTTCTATCTCCATATGCAGAATTACTTGCAAAAGCTAGCTGTTTGTATTCTGAACCCTGTCTGGGGCCCACATCTTATAGTTTCAATTGCAGTTGGGGCAGAACTGTGAAATACTGCCAGATTTGTGCCTCACACAGTTATTTAATACTGCATTTTTTTCTATTAAATTTCTGCATAGTCTCATGCCTTAAATTTTGGTAGAAGTGCAATAGTGATAGTACTGTATATTCTGCTCCAGGACTGGAGCTTTGATGCTTTTACAGTTGTTTATATTTCAGTTTTGCTGCTAGAGTCTCATATTCTGCTCATCATATACTTGCTTAAAATTGCATTCCAATGCCTTTCTGATCCCCTGTTATGTCTCCCTCCACATACATAAGAAGTTTCTGAAATTCTAGCCTACCTGGGATCATTGACCTGTAGCTCAGACACACATGACTAGCACTCCAATATTGGCCTTGATTACATCCCGGTCTAGTTATCCTGCCTCTTACAGCTTGGAATTCAGCTCTCCCATCCTTTTCCTGTTGTGGTTTTAAAAGGTTGTGTCTCTGGCTTCCACTCCTTATGGTAATCTGATTTCCAAAGTCCCTCCCCTCTTTCATTGCTACTGCCTGTTGTATAAGCTATGCATGTTGTCTTCCCACCCATTGTTTTCCATAGAGCCATGACACTGAGTGCACACCCAGCAAACCAGCTCTGCTCTTCAGTAAACCTCCTTTACTACTTATGGTCTCCTGCTCATTTCCCCAGAGCTTCCATCTGCTTGGCAATGTTGCCAAGCTCAGAGGGTCCGAAATTAATCCTGTTCCATCCTTGGCAAATAAGAGATTTATTTTACTATGTCTTCTGCGTGGAGACATGCGTGAATGGGCATACCCCAGTTGAAGGTTGTGCGTCAGGGCTGGCAACTCGGCACGTAAAAATCAACTGCCAATTATTAGTGGACCAGAGTTCCACTGTGGCGACCCCTAACCGGGAAAAGCCGAAAGACACAACATTTTACTATGTTGCACTTCAGTTAACTGTTTTAGAGTACTACTGCTTTATTTGTGGATTTTGCACTTTAAATTATTTTAAAAGCCCCTAATACTTGAAATTGCCCTGTCCAGGCAATTTAAGTCGTTTTGTGGCAGCATTTCACTCTCAAGCAATCTTTTTTGTGTTTTGACATTACATTAAGCAGACTGCATTAATTCATCTAGTGGCAATAGGTAGTGGCCTGGTCTGTATTAGAAGGAAAACAAAGCCGTAAGTGAAGTCATTTTATTGGCCAGAGGACGTAAAAGCCAGTTTCCTGTGTTTTAAGTGCCTGCATAAATATGGAGCATTTGCAAACCACTGCCCATCACGTACAGGACAGGTGGCTAGCAGTACCCTGTACTGAAACCAAAATTTCCCTATAAATCCACATCTGAAACTGTACCAGTAAGTCAGTGAGTGTATCGCAACCACTTTGCACTTTGTTCCTCAACATACAGACTAGCTGTATATTGCTACTCAATGACCCTTGAATTTAGTATTGTATAACCTAGTCCAGCCTCTAGCCCCAAAAGCACCCTTATCCAGCCCACCATTAACCCCTTGTGCATCACACCCTTGTAGCTCACCTAGTAAAGGATCTGCCATCATGGATATGCACTTTTCCAATTTCTCCACAACCAGTTTGGAGGATGCAGGTATACTGAGACAATGTAACAACTATCTGTTGTTCATGGATAACCATTTAATCCTCAAAGAAACAAATACAGTATGTGAGAGATGTATATACACAATGTCTCTGGAAGCAAAACACTCAAGACCAATCTGGTTGTCAGAAACACACAAGCTACACCAACCACACCCAGTATGCACCTCATGCATACACCTACTTATGCTGAAGCACTTCTATGTAATCTTCCCAAACCCCAAAGACATTCTACCTTCAACAACTATCAGCAGCAAACCCAAAAGCGCTCAGCAAATAAAACACCTAATACTGGCTGCACAGCCACACCCAGTGGAGCTTCAGCTAACAAGCCCATAAGGCAATCCAATACAATACCCAGGAATCTAGTTTTAGGGGGTCTCCATTACATGACATACTGATACTCCACTTACCAGGCTGAACAAGGAGAAAATAATGGTCAGTTGCCTATCAGGGACCAGGATCCCCCAACTTATGCACGTACTCAAGCCACTGCACCACAGGTACCAGTATGATTCAATCATAGTCCATGTAGGTCTAAATGAGCCGAGATGTACCATCCTGGACTATATGAAGAGAGGCATTATGAAGCTCCTGAATTATGCGTCACAGGCAGGTATGTGGCTAGTACTGAGCAGCATTCTACCCTCACCAAGAATGATGCCTCAATGCAAACAGAAGATGACCGACTTTAATAACTGGCTTAGTTTTTGGTGTCATTCCAAGGGGATACAATATCTGACAGCACAGGAGCATGTGGTTAAACCATGTTGCTTGCCATTAATGGTTTGCATCTCTCCTCTAGGTGTTTGAATATTGGCTAAAACATTGTCCTCCCAATAGACCCTTTTTAGGAAATGCCAAACTGACAAACCTAACATAGCAGAATCTACCCTAGGGAATCTAAAGAGGTTATTGCTCAATGCCAGGAGTCTAAACAATCGGCTGAACTCACCTTGACTAATGCAAACATCTGTGCAGTTACTACGATGTTGTTTAAAGCCAGATAGAGAACCCCTGCAGTGCAAGGCTTCAGTGCCCTCAACATATTTAGACCAACAACTGCACAGACAGGAACTAAAGGTGAAGATTGTCCTGATCTGCATCCATAACAAGAATATATTTATGTTGGTTACACAGGATGATGCACTGGAGTTCCTTCAAGTCTAGATTACCAGAAAGTCCCACACATTTCCTAGCAACCAATAGGTTCATCCTCTATGTCCTGACCTGTAGCTCATACTTAGACCTATTGGAGACACCCACCTTTCAAACAAATAAGATATTCATGGAGAATTTAATTATCCCTCTATAAACAGGGAATCCTACAAAAGCCCAAAATTACCAAAATTACAGGTGCAGAGATTCCTAAACTTTGTAAGCACAAACACCCGGGACCAATTAGTGCATACGAGTAACACAATAATATTTTAATACAGTAATATTTTAACCTTACAAATTGTATACTGTCTTACACAAATGGCAAAAATTATATGTTACAAGGGAATATATATACACTTACACATAATGGTACTGAATAAGGTTACCAAGAGTGGGAGCACCTCAATATTACATCCCTTCTCTCTCAGGGACAGAACACAGTATCCCGGCCACCTTTAAGGTCTATACAATATTATAGGCACATCAAAAGTGCATTATCCCAAAAGAATAGCACAAATCTTACAGAACACAGTGTATTAAGGTCCTGATAATCTTCTCGATATCACAAGATATTTTACAAAGTATGTCACAACTGTTCCAACAAACGGTCACTATATATTTCTTTATGACAGCAAATATTTGTCTTAATTTAGGGCCCCTAAAGAGATTTACTCTACATAGTCACTTCTGAGAAGCACAGCCCTATACAAAAACTAGATTCTTTATATTTTCTAATTACACACATCTCCACACCTTCAAACTTAAAATCATAGCCTAAATGAAGGTATAGGTTTCTAGACTCAATCCTTCCCCTTTAATTCTCTGTTCAACTTTCTCTCCAAGATGACGCCCGATACTTACATTCAGATGCTTGTATAACTTGCCTGCTGTTTGCTCATTACTTGGTAATTTACTGCAACTCTAGACATTTAGAGCTTTTCTCCTTGTATACCTTCAGTAAAAATTGTGATATGCACAGTGTATAATCATTTCTTTTTTGTTCTCCCATTAACATCAGCTCCCCTTTACCCCACCTGCACATTGGGTCTACCAGTTAATCTCCTACCCCCACAGACTTGCTCCAATTTTGCTGAGCCAGTCGTGGATCCTAAGGGCATCCTGGGAGTTGCTCCATCTTTGCATCCATTTAAGGTTGTTTCTTTTGTGCATCTTATCCATTATTTTTCCCACCTTCTATGCTTGTAGACTACATCCGAGGGCAACTTCCCTGTTTGAACCACACCTCCTCTTTGGAAGTGTCATTAACAAATGCCCTTCCACTCAGGATTGGCATGCACAACCTCCCTGTTGCTCCATCAGTCACCCAAAACACTAAATGAACCTGGGTTGCTTGGACTGTAGTTGGGGTTTTATAGGAGTGGCCAATGGACTAACCTTTTAAATCAAAACATAAATGAGAGTGGTAACTTAATTTTCTAAAAAATATGAATTCAAGTAAATACAAGATTCCTCTTTCTGCAAGGGAAGCCTCTATTCCACAGTGAACACGTAAAAGTTAACAAATACTGATTCTACTTAAAAACAATGGTTTCTCAACCATCCGTGAAAAGCTGTGGCACAGACATTTTCATAAAGAAAAATCTCTTCCACCTCCACAAATATTAAGGCAAATAACAGACCAAAGTTGAGCAACTGGATGCAGTGGTTCACTCTTTGCAGAACCATAACTATGGTGTGGTGAAGGAGGCAGCCCAAGCTCTTAAGGGAAACAATTAGTGGTTGTCAGTTGGGTTAGAGTGCAGTTCTGGAACTCATATAAGCCACTAAGGGCGATACTGCAGCTGCTATAACAAATGCAGATACTACAAATCCCAGAGCTCAGTGTTAGAATGTTAACTTTATTAACTTGCTACAGTTACATTTCAGAGTGGAAGACAGGAGCCAGATAACCTCCCTACAGCTCTGTCCTTTCATTCTCATGAAATATTGTTCCTTAGCTAGTTACGAAAATAAAATTGCCAAAGATTCCAAAGACAACCACAAGGTATTCTATAGCTATGCTAAGAATCTAAATGGCAATGCTCAGATCTGCTCTGAGCTACAGCAGAATGGCATTAAATATACTGATCCCAAGGACATTGCCAATATCCTGGCAGATCAATTCAGTGCCAACCTCACCCCCCTCTCACCCCCTAAAGGGCCCATTTCAATACAGAAAGATTGCCAAATTCTGGTAATCACGGCCACACAGGTAAAAAAACGCACTCTCCAAAGGTAAGAATACAGCATCCATGGGACCAGACGACATCCCGGGCTGTGTACTACACGAACTACAACCTCACCTAAGTGTCATGTTTAATCATAGCCTCATCTCAGGCTTCGTGCCCACTGAGTGGCGCACAGCTACAGTTATCCCACTTCACAAGGCGGGATCCACATTGGATCCTGGGAACTACCGTCCCATCAGTCTGACGAGCTTGATCTGCAAGGCTGTGGAATGTATTATCATGGAACTTATAAACAAAGACATTGGCAACCTTCAAACACTGGACCCTACCTAGTTTGGGTTCGTGAAGGGCCGACCGTGTCTCCTGAACCTGACTGACTTCTTTGAATCAGTGACACCAAGCACAAAACATCAGCAGTCCAAAACAAGAAGGCAGCCAAAAAATATACATGGAAAGCTATAAATAAATGTATTACTCGAAAGAATACACATTAAGCTCCACGCTTTCGTAAAAACTTCATCAGAATCATACATTTCATTTCAGCACCACATTTTAAATATCCAACCCCCCAATTCATTAACCAATAAAATTCCATGCCAATTGAGACGCTCAGATTTTTAAAAGGGACACACATACCCCTAAGCATTAGTATACATAAAATAAAATAAATCCTGAAAAAATATATATATATGTATGTATATATATATATATATATATATATATATATAAAATTAATAAGACAATTAAAAAAAATACAAATCTATTCTATACAATATAAGATTTTAATCCAAGTATGCTAGCAATAGATACATTGTCATTGAGACCTGGGGGGACAGTGGCATTCAACTTAAATTGCCATGATAATTCCTCGGCTTCTAATACATCTTCCCAAGGTCCTCCCCAAAGGTCCCTAGGAACATTGTCCAACACAAAAAAACAAAACAAAATCATGTTATGGATGTTTAGCAATATGTCTAGCAAAGGCATTTTTCATTTCCCCCTTCCTCATGTCCAACCCATGTTCATACAAGGACTCTTTAAATTTCCTTTTGGTCTTCCCTATATAGAATTGGGGGCACTTGGTACACTTTCTCACATATATTACTCCCACGGTGTTACGGGTACTATGGGACCTGGACCTAAATATCTTAGAATTGATTTCCAATGTAATCCCCTTCCACCACCATCCTACATTGGGGACAATTTTTACATTTGTAGGTACCCCATATCTTGTAGGTGATGTTGGGCCCATAAATCGATGGTAGGATGTTCAAAGATATTTTTCAAAGTTTTACCCCTTTTAAATACAATACGGGGTTTAACCTCAACAACTTTAACCATTTCCTTAAATAAGGAAAAAGTGTTCCAATACTTATAAATGGTCTCTCTTATAAAACCCGCTTCATTACAAAATTGGGTAATAAAGGCCCCACTCAGGTCATTCTTATTTTTTACTACATTTCTATTAAAACCAAGTCCCCCTTGGGTCAAACAGCAATTAATAAGGGCAACCATATCACCCCTACTTCTATCTTTAATATCACTCATAAACTGTGACACCAAGCTATCAGGGTAACCTCTTCCCCAAAACATATTCCCCATTTTTTCACATTCTTTCCCAAATTCACTCCAATCAGAAACCATCCGGGCTAACCGTATATACTGCCCTTTGACTATTCCCACCTTTTGATGGTATGGGTCATTGCTTTGAAAGTGCAAAATACTATTACTATAGGTGGGTTTACGGTATATTGTACTGGCCCACCTCTCGTTCACCACATCCTTATAGATGGCAACATCTAGGTAATTAATAGTACATGGGTCCACCTGATATGCAAATTTCAAAAAAGGGGTAGAATTATTCAAAACAGTAATAAAACCATCTATCTCTTCTACTGTTTTATAAACTCCACGGTTTTATCACAAACTGGGGAAAAAGAATGCGTCTCTCCCACTGTAACACAATGATGTTTGCAAAGATGGGGACACAAGCCGCCCCCATCGCTACACCCTTATTTTTGCCTAAAATATTGCCCATCCAGAAAAACAAAATTATATTTAAGAACCAACTCCATACATAAAACCAACACATTGATGGTATTATTATCCAATGATGTACATTCACAAAGGAAGTCATGGAACCATTCTAAGCCCACTTCATGGGGGAATAACATTGTATAGTTTCACTACATCAGTAGTCATAAAAATAAATTTTTCCAAAAATTCTACCATCTTCATTTTGTTCAAAAAGTCCCACGAATCTTTACATATATGCTCAAATGAATCTAAACAGTTTTTCAAAACACAAATCAACATATTTACCAAGCGGGGTGAATCTTAGAATTTGACCCACCAACAATCGGCCTCATAGGTGGATCCCTGATACACTTATGAATTTTGGGTATCCCAAAAATAACTGGTACAACAGGGTATTTAACTTTGAAAAACCCAAAAAAGCTCATGGGAGATCTCCTGTTCATCAAGCATATCTTTGTAAATAAAAATCAATACGCTGAAGGGCCAATTTAATAACATTCAATGATGTTTCCTCATATAATTCGCTTTGGTTAACATGTAGTAACATTTTGTTAGTGTAGTCATCTTTACCCATGATAACAATGCCCCCCCCCCTTGTTGGGTTTCATACCCTTAACTTTTTATTGTTGGATAATTCCCTCAAAAGAGCAGCTTCTTGGACACTCACATTTTCATAAATAAAAGACCTATTACATTTAACATTCCTAAAAATCAAATTCAACTAATTTTTCAAAAATAATAAGGGATAGTGGTAATGGGGAATTACATGTGCTGCTTCTCCTCAACACATATCCCATATACTGAGCATCCTCATTTTCCAAGTTAAATACCCCGTTCTACCAGTTATTTTTGGGATACCCAAAATTCATAAGTGTATCAGGCATCCATCTATGAGGCAGATTGTTAGTGGGTCAAAATCTAAGATTCACCCCCTTGGTTAATATGTTGATTGTGTTTTGAAAAACTGTTTAGATTCATTTGAGCATATAAAGATTCATGGGAATTTTTGAACAAAATGAAGATGGTAGAATTTTTGGAAAAATGTACTTTTACGACTATTGATGTAGTGGAACTATACAATGTTATTCCCCATGAAGTGGGCTTAGAATGGTTCCATGACTTCCTTTGTGAATGTACATCATTGGATAATAATACCATCAATGTGTTGGTTTTATGTATGGAGTTGGTTCTTAAATATAATTTTGTGTTTCTGGATGGGTAATATTTTAGGCAAAAGAAGGGTGTAGAGATGGTGGCGGCTTGTGCCCCATCTTTGCAAACATCATTCTGTTACAGTGGGAGAAACGCATTCTTTTTCCTCAGTTTGGGGTAAAACTGTGGAGTTTATATATCTGGTTTCTAGATGATGTTTTTGTTAAGTGGGAAAACCAGTAGAAGAGATAGATGGTTTTATTACTTTTTTGAATAATTCTACCCCTTTTTTGAAATTTACATATCAGGTGGACCATGTACTATTAATTAACTAGATGTTACCATCTAGAAGGATGTGGTGAACAAGAGGTGGGCCAGTACAATATAACATAAACCCACCTATAGTAATAGTATTTTGCACTAAGCAATCACCCATGCCATCAGGTGGGAACAGTCAAAGGGCAGTACATACGGTTGGCCCGGGTGGTTTCTGATTGGAGTGAATTTGGGAAAGAATGTGAAAAAATGGAGGACATGTTTTGGGGGAGAGGTTACCCTGATGGCTTGGTGCCACAGTTTAAGAGTGATACTGAAGATAGACGTAGGGGTGATATGGTTTCCCTTATTAATTGCAGTTTGATCCAAGGGGGACTTGGTTTTAATAGAAATGTAGTAAAAAATAAGAATGACCTGAGTGGGGCCTTTATTACCGAATTTTGTAATGAAGCGGGTTTTATAAGAGAGACCATTTATAAGTATTGGAACATTTTTTCCTTATTTAAGGAAATGGTTAAAGTTGTTGAGGTTAAACCCCATATTGTATTTAGAAGGGTAAAACTTTGAAAAATATCTTTGAACATCCTACCATCGATTATGGGCCCAACATCACCTACAAGAAATGGGGTACCTACAAATGTAAAAACTGTCCCCAATATAGGATGGTGGTGGAAGGGGATTACATTGGAAATCAATTCTAAGATATTTAGGTCTAAGTCCCATAGTACCTGTAACACCATGGGAGTAATATATGTGGGAAAGTGTACCAAGTGCCCCCAATTCTATATAGGGAAGACCAAAAGGAAATTTAAAGAGCACTTGTACGAACATGGGTTGGACATGAGTAAGGGGGAAATGAAAAATGCCTTGGCTAGACATATTGCTAAACATCCAGAACATGATTTTATATTTTTTTTTTGCGTTGGAAAATGTTCCTAGGGACCGTCTGGGGAGACCTTGGGAAGATATATTAGAAGCCAAGGAATTATCATGGCAAATGAAGTTGAATGCCACTGTCCTCCCAGGTCTCAATGACAATGTATATGCTGCTAGCATACTTAGATTAAAATCTTACATTGTATAGAATAGATTTGAGTATTTTTGTTTAAATTGACTTATCATTAATTATACCTAATATATATTTTTTCAAGATTTATTTTATTTTATGTATACTAATGCTTAGGGGTATGTGTGTCCCTTTTAAAAATCTGAGTGCCTCAATTGGCAATGGAATTTTATTGGTTAATGAATTGGCGGGTTGGATATTTAAAATGTGGTGCTGAGATGAAATGTATGATTCTGATGAAGGTTTTACGAAAGTGTGGCGCTTAATCTGTATTATTTTGAGTACTAAATTTATTAATTGCTTTCCACATATTTTTTGTCTGCCTTCTTGTTTTGGACTGCTGACATTTTGTTCTTTGAATGGAGTCTCCAGAGCCGTGGAAAAGGGTAAGGCAGTCCACACAGCCTATCTGGACCTCGCCAAGGCCTACGACACCATCACAACTCTGGAATCATAGATGAACTTACTAAGCTGGGCATAAATCCCTACGTCACTCGATGGGTTGCCAACTGGCTTACTGACAGAACCCACACTGTAAAAGTAGCAGACTCCAAATGCAGCTCCAGACAAGTGGAGTACCTCAGGGTTCAGTCCTGGGACCGCTCTTGTTTGGCATCTACTTCTCTGAAGGACAGGCCAACACCGAGGGACTCTGGCTAACAAAGTTCGCAGATGACTGCAAACTGGGAGCCATTACTGAATCCCCAAATGATGTGGATATTCTGCAAAAGGGCCTTACAGAAATAGATGTTTGGTGCCAGAGCCATGGGCTAAAGCTCAGTGCCAAGAAGTGTATAGTCATCCCCTTTGGGAAAAAACATGTACCCATGAATTACCACATAGGTGGCAGTAGACTAAACACCAAAAGTGTGATAAGAGACTTAGGAACACAGATGGACAGTGGTCTCGCCTTCGATAACCACATCGCCACAACAGTCAGAAAATCCTTCTGTGTGGCACACCTCATCACCAAGGGCTTTTCGTCCAGAAAAAAGAAGGTCATTTTCCCACTCTACTCATCCCTCATTTGATCCATCATAGAGTACAACGCCCCATTTGGTATGTACCTCACAAGACATCTGCAACAACTGGAAAGGCCACAGAAACTCCTCACTAAAAGAATCACAGGCCTAAAGCAGATGCCCTATACTGACCGACTAAAAAAAATCCAGCTATACTGTGTCGCATATCGTCTACTCGGAGGCGATCTCTGCTTAACATACAAGGCCATGTGAAACCCAGAGCTGTTGGACATGCTACACTTAAAGAAACCCCAATCCATCAGAGCCACATGCTCCAGGGACCTAAACCTTGTCATCACGATGAACAAAACATGCTGGAGGGATAGGTTCCTGACCAAGAGACTCCCTATACTCTGGAATAGACTGCCCATACATGTCAAGCAGAGCGCCTCCTTGGCCCTCTTCAAAAGGAACCTTGACGACTAGATGGGAGATAGGGGTCCAGGGAAGTAAATATTGTGGGAAGAAATAGCCAGGGAATTGTTATGGCTTGTATAGACCCTAGGGGCGATAGCCTAGTACCAACCTATGAACCTTACATTAGGCTGTAAAATGGCCAGATCTACAGAAAAAATCCCATGCCGGATTTAATGAGTGCCACACAAAGTCAAAGGCAAGAACGTTTAAGTGCATAACAATGCTACTACAAGATTCTATGGAATGACGAACTCCCAGGATCTTTGTTACTGCCATATATTCGCAGAAATAAACATGCAACTTACCCTCCTCAATATCAGGGCGTTTCCTGTGCAAGTTACCCTGCATTAAAATTAGCAGTCCATGGTACCCAAAACAGGACAGACAGGGTCTATATTACCTTCTCAGTGTTCTTGGAACCTGACCAAATACGGACTCCATTTTCTTTCTCTTTTGTACCTTAAACCTACAATGTCTCTAAACTCTAAAGAATATCACAGCTTTATGCAAAATTAAAGACTTCAGATCTTGTCTACACAGACGGACACAAGAACGCTTTTCTTTCAGTAGGAACAGTCAGCACATAACCTTTACTTCACTGTACCGAGGTGATCTCGGTGTAATTTGAAAACTTTGTGCTAAAGGAAAATTACAGGACTGACAGGACAAATTACACAATTTTCAAGATTGTTTGGACCCATTAGCAAAAGGGTGACCTAACCCTAAATATAAAAGATTTACATTTCTAAATTTCTGTATTTTATTTACATTTCTTTTTATAGAGACTTTATATATGCCTTCTAAGGAATTTGATAAACTAAACTAAAGATACAGTTTTACTCAGTGACTCAAGGCCCATAAAAATTTTACCCAGGAAAATTAAACTGCAAGTTTCAATACCTAGAAGAAGGAAACGACACTTTCCTGTAATTATCTTCACAAAGCACAAAACAGAGAAATCAAAGTAACAGATATTAGACATATAACACTTCCATAAACAATATACTGCTTTATACACAGACATGTAAGACTAATCAGGAATGCATTACATGCCTGCTACATTTTACATCAACTAGAAAACAGCAAACAAAAATAAAGCCGGGCTTTTAATGCATCTGACATTAACAGCGCATGTAGGAACTAGAGTGCCTGTGAAAATCTGATATGCGTAAGGCTACAAAATGTCTTTTCTGCAGTGTTCGAGCAGCATTAAACATCGCTTGTGTATTTTATTCAGTGGTATATTAGTACTCACTTGCATGCTCTTCAGATGCTGCTTAGGCAGACGTGACATCGTGCAGGTCAAACTGCACTATGTATGGAAGTAAAGTTCAACAACTCCAGACAAAAAGTGTTTGAAAGAATTAAAATAAAAAAGAAAATACAGAAATACTGCAACTCATCAAGGGGTAAACAGTATCAAAACATGCATGCTGGCAAATAAGGAAGCTAGTGACGGGAGTACTACACATAAGCATTATGACAAAGGGTCATTAAAGTAAGGTTATGGTGTAATAAAAGCTGCTTCAAATTTCCACTGGGGAAATGAATTACAGAAGCCAAAGAGCATGAGCAATTACTTCTGAGACCACGAATGCATTCAAGGGGTTGAGGGTTGGGTGCTGGCTGAGAATACCACTTGGAATGCTTCGGCATATAAGCAAGAATACAAGACAATCGAGTTTATATCACACAGACTGTGCACTTGCATCATGTGACTTATTTATATGCACTTTGAACAAAAACAGCAAAATTTTACTTTTAATAATCTAAGAATTTATATCCATAAATACTTTTGTTATGGCAACATTACATTAAAACACATATATTAACCCATACATTACTAGTCAGTTTTTGAAGACTAGCTAGCTTTATATCAAAGAGGATCTTTAGCAAAAAAAGAATGTGTACATGTGTTTCAGAAGACATTTTACTAAACAAAAGAAAATTATATAGTACTGATACTAATTCATGTAATTACAAGAGGATGCAGACCTCAGAAGAAATGTTACTGCACAAAACAGTAATCATACAGCGGTGACAGCTGTTTATGTAATTACCAGGTGCATGTGACATATACGTGAATGCAAATATGTGATTTTGGTACCGTAAGAAATGTGCATTTTCTAGCAAAAGCTGTGAGCAGGTGTTTGGTGCAGCATCTAAAGTAGTAAAAATGGTGGAATGTACCGAGGATTTGGGCATTTTTGATTCCAGCAGGGAAAAATAATCAACAACTGTGGGGGAAAAAGGTTGAGATGTACTGAGAATTCAACAGTGTTGATGACAGAAAGATGATCTTGATGCTACTTAATGCTCTGTGATTTTGGAAAAACACACTGGTGCTCAGTTTTGCTGTTACCAGAAAAGCCTAAGTCCAAGCTTTTCCAAGATAATGTGCATATTTTGCAGAATCACTTTAACACAAAACCATTACTAAATTGTGAATGCTTCAGTTTTCATTAGAAAATGAAAAAGTACAAATTAAACAATTTCTGATACACAACAGTACTATGAAGACTGGCAGAACACAGCCAATTACAATACAGACCTAGTGAAACATTAAATACAAGCTGGTGGGTGCTGCACACAATGAAGACACAAGACTGTAGTGAAATCAGTTTCTATGTCGATGGACTCCAGCACGATACTGTGCAACTGACAAGAACTAAAACGTATAGTAGTTACTGAACCCAGTCAAAAATCAGCTTATTTTCAGTGTGACACAATTTCATATTATATTAATGGCCAATGGTTCAAAGGAAAGTTCCTTTAAGTCTAGATTACCAGAAATACTACAGAACATTGTATGAAGTGCCTTATTACAGGCTGAGTAAAAGTGACTAATAAATATAACATGAAAAACAACATGATTAAAAACTGTTGTATTAAACAAGCTAGATAGTTCAAGCAGCATGCATGACGACTCCACACAGAAGGTGCTCCAGCCAAGAATCGAACAGGAGAACCTCTTGCTGTAAGACGACAACACTATCGCTGCACCACCACAGCTTTATACATACAGTGGATACACTAAATATTATATATATATATATATATATATATATATATATATATATATATATATATATATATATATATATATACATACATACATACATACACATACACGATACACTAACATCTGTATATACAAGCCCAGTCTCAATATGATTCCAAGGTAAAACATGAATGTTAAACCTGTACTTTTACAAACAGGCAGAAGTACTACTTTGAAGATGATGGATTTGACAATTAGAAGTGAGCCAAAAAATAATTTCTAATTTGTGCAAAGAGACTCCCAAAATAAGTCAAACCTAAATTTTCAATGCATGACATGGCCAGATAACCCATAAAATAAAGACAGATATCCACACATCCACACCAGCTTGCCAAACAGATCTAGAAAGTCCACTGTCTTGACTCAGTAAGGTTATCCTAAACATATAAAATTACTTACACCTCAGCTGAATTACAAAAGACCCAGGATGATGCCATGAATAAACAACACTGTTTAAATATCATGATTCATCCAACTGTTTTATATTTAACACTCTCAATAGCAAGAAATGTTAGATAATACTTGCATTAATACTAAGGAATGCACCTATCATTTGTTCTGAATTTTCTCTCATTTCTGTATCCAATGGAGAAGTTTGGAAGGAGCACTCAGCCAACCCCTGTGCTACTTATTCCAAACCACATTCACTTAATGAACACAATCTAAGTCAAGAAACAAAACAATTAACATACAAGAACAGAACTGTGTACATGCCTGAAACACAGGGAGATCTGGGAAGGGTCATAAGAATCTACTGCAGTTGTCCTTCCTGCTGATCAGTAAAATGGCAAGTGTACATCTGTTACAGCAGAGGTATGTTGTTGTAGCAAGAAGCTGGGAAAATCCTGAACAGTAAATATCACACATAAAAAAGTAACTCCTTATTCTTCTGGGCTAGAAGACTCTCCACCTGTGTAGTGTACCAGCCCCAGTCATCATTGTCACAGCAAAGAAAAATATAACCACCTTAAAAAATCATCTCCAATTACCATTTCATCATAAACTCATCTCATCAAGATCTGACCTCCTGCTGGCCTCCCTCTCTGACAAAACCTTGACTCCTGACCCATTCCCATCTCTAGAATACATGTTCTTTTCTAAAACCTTGTCAAACAACCTAAGACATCTCTCACAATCCACCCCAATCTGGCCATACCTGCAACTAAACTATACTACTCTAATCATGCCTTCTCCATACAAGTCCCTAAACTCTAGGACTGTTAAGAAGAGAACTTAGGAAGCATCTAGTTATACAAGCTTCATGTCAGTGCCACATCACATCGGTTACATGTCACTACCTTTTCTACATCTCTTCACGCCTTTCACCTGCCATTGGGTCATCCTGACAACTCTACTGAAATCTTTATTCCTACTCTCAGACTAGTTTAATTATGTTAGTTAGTTAAGCTAATTTAATACAGACTCAAATAGGATCCAAAGTAGCAACATATACATTAATTCCCCTCATTTCCAATTGGTTAGTAACTTGCCTTTCAGTTTAACATATGTAAAGTTTGTATCAATCTCTGTAAAGTTTTACATTGTTTATAACTTCATCTCCTTCTGACACTGTAACATATTTACCAAGACTGTGCCTGTAAATGGTCCACTAAGTTCAGCACACTATCCCAGGACACAAATGTAAAAAAAAAAAAAAAAAGTAAAAGAAATTAAAAAAAAAAAAAAAAACAGCTCAGAGCCTTAACTATCTGAACTAGCTACCGGACAACAATTTGGAATTATGGTTCAAATAACAATGCTCATTGAAAGTGGGAACCCATGGCCAGTCAGTCACAGCAAAAATATTTACAATTAAGACATTTTTGAAGCAACTGTGCCTATGGTGGTGCATCCTCTACTAGCTACATTTTCCAGTAGGTGGCTCACTGCCTGGTGGCAGACAGCAATCCACTTAGTCTTTGTTTAGCTTCTTGCAAGTATCTCACCTTCCTGGAGCTAAAGGGACTAAAATTAGTTTCCTTTCCTGAACGAATGGCCCCCTAAAGATATAACCTGGCTTAAAGTATGAAGAGCTCTCTTCTCTCTTTCGCTCCTTGATTATACCCCCATGTGAACACACACACACCACGCACGCAACACTCACCAAGCGCGCACTTACGTACGCACACACTAAGCACAAACATAAAAAAAAATACATGGATTAAAGAACAACTCTGAGGGAAACATGACCAGGTAGAAGTATCTAAGATAGTGACCTGTAACTTCAGTGTCACTTAACCTGCCAGCTTCCACATGAGATGGGCAAGACTGTCAAAGTTCAAGTCACAAGATGAAGAACAGTTTAATTTATTTAATCATTTAAATTGTCAGGTTAAGTCAGTTTCTCTGCAGACCCTTTTCATTAATCACCTGCACACAATCCAAAACTGTAAGCCAAAAATATAGTGAAAGGTTGTTCTATAAAGGGTACTATCTAAAAGTATAGCATTTAGACAAGCCTGAAGATAACAGAATAATATCAGTCAACATAAACAAGGTAATCAAAGGGAATGAACATTAAGCAATATGACAGACTTACTACCACACTACTATGGATGATATACTTAACAGGCTTTTCAGTTAGCAGTAGCCTATAGGTACGTGTATAATGAATGCACACATTTCATGGTAAATTAGCATACTTGACATAGAGGAGAAAAATATTTCAATTTGCATTAAAAGAGTAAATGCGGATTTGCAGAATATCCAGATTACAAAACAGCAAATTATTAATTATCAAAACAATTACACTGGGAGAATTCTATTAGGTAATCAAGCAAATGTGACCCGAAGGGAAAGTTTAGAATACTTTGCTCTTGAATCTGAAATATCATCAAAGTGTTACCAGTTGTCCTCCAAATTAGCTGAATAACAGGAAACCCCCCTCCCCATAAAAATCTGGTTATAACAAACTCTTTTTTGAAAAAATATTACTGACTTTGAAAAACAGAAATTAATTACAGTAAAAACAGTGTTAGATGATAAAGCCATGTGCATGAGACATCTAACAAATTCAAGTAACCCCAAAATACATGTAGTATAAACATTGCAACAAGCAATATTAAACTTTCAAGGAAATATAATGCTGCATAAAATAGAGCATCACAACACCTTTAACTAAATGGTTTGTGAATTTTTAAACTTTTTTACACTTACAAATGAACCATAATGCCATAATATACTTTTTCATAACCCATCTTTTAAGGGAAATATTCTAACCATACTCCACTAGAATTTAATAGGAGAATTGCTTACAAATGTATATATATATATATATAAAAAAAAACAGGACTGTAAGCAAAATTGCCAATAGAGCACCTTCTAATCTCTCTTTCAAATTAATGGCTGCAAGTATATCCAAAACACGTTCTGAATCCAAGCAGAAGGGACCACAGGACAGAAGTCTTTAGATACAGAGGAGTTTCCGGTGCTAAAAAAACAAGTATCTTAATCTTGATTTAGGAATGGTTGCATAATTTTCTTACATTTGACAAAAATGGTACATCACAAAACTTCATTGCTTTTGAACTGTCAAGGAATAAACATGAAAGGTTTAATGAATTATATTAATAATGTCATTTGTTGTGACAATCCATATGAATCTACAGCTGAAAGAAGTACATTTGACAGTTAGCTGAAGACTTTGTAGTGTTTAAAAATAATGCATACTTACATTGCTTTCAAACTGTGACTTCAAAGAATCCTCAGCAAAGATGTGGAAGATGATCTTTCTACTACTAAAAAGCAAGGCCGACTTGAGCATCGTAAGGGTTTCCTCTAGTCGAGTGCCACATGCAACAACTGCAAGGTGCATCCATTCTCCAATAGTTCTGTCTTTCGTATACATCCTCTGCTCACCATGTTTCCTAAAATAAAATACAAAGCATAATCAAAGATGCAGTTTAACAGTTCTGCGATTATGAAGAAGTGTTAACCATCCAGAAATACATTTGGTTAGTTTTCCCCTACATAAAGGTAAAATGCTTTGTGGGAACATGCCCTCTAGTTATCAACACTCAAAGTGTGCCTGTTCAACTGAAATCATAACCACAATTCTGGAATCGTCACTATAACATTGGTTAAAAACAAATCTATTTGATGCCACTACGGTTCTCTCAACAACCATAGGTTTGTACTAGGCTATTGGCCCTAGGGCCTATACAAGCCTAGCCATAACAATTCCCTGGCTATTTCTTCCCACAATATTTACTTCCCTGGACCCCTGTCTGGCAGGGCGGCTGATGTGATCCCAGGGGTGAATTTCCCATCTCCCATCCAATCGTCATGGTTCCTTTTGAAGAGGGCCAAAGAGGCGCTCTGCTTGACATGTACGGGCAGTCTATTCCAGAGTCTGGGGAGTCTCTGGGTCAGGAACCTATCCCTCCAGCATGTTGTGTTCATTGTGATGACAAGGTTTAGATCCCTGGAGCATGTGGCTCTGAGGCATTGGGATTTCTTTAAGTGTAGCATGTCCATCAACTCTGGGCTTGACACGGCCTTGTATGTTAAGCAGAGATCACCTCTGAGTAGATGATATGCGACAAGAGTATAGCTGGAGTTTTTTTTAAGACTGTCAGCATAGGGCATCTGCTTTAGACCTTTGATTCTTTTAGTGAGGTATTTCTGCGGCCTCTCCAGTTGTTGCAGATGTATTGACAGGTACATACTAAATGGGGAGTTGTATTCTATAATGGGTCTAATGAGGGATGAGTACAGTGGGTCTAATGAAGGATGAGAACAGTGGGACAATGACCTCCTTTTTTTCTGGATGAAAAGCCCTTAGTGATGAGGTGTGCCACACAGAAGGATTTCCTGACTGTTGTGGCGATGTGGTTATCGAAGGTGAGACCACTGTCCACCTATGTCCCAAAGTCTCTTATCACACTTTCGGTGTTTAGTGTACTGCCACCTACGTGGTAATTCATGGGTACATGTTTTTTCCCAAAGGAGATAACTATACATTTCTTGGCATTGAGCTTGAGCCCATGGCTCTGGCATCAAGCATCTGTTTCTGTAAGGCCCTTTTGTAGAATATCCACATCATTTGGGGATTCAATAATGGCTCCCAGTTTGCAGTCATCTGAGAATTTTGTTAGCCAGAGTCTCTTAGTGTTGGCCTGTACTTCAGAGAAGTAGATGCCGAACAGGTGCGGTCCCAGGACTGAACCCTGAGGTACTCCACTTGTCTGGAGTTGGATTTGGAGTCGGCTACTTTTACAGTGTGGGTTCGGTCAGTAAGCCAGTTGGCAACCCATCGAGTGACGTAGGGATTAATCCCCAGCTTAGTAAGTTTGTCTATGATTCCAGAGTGGGGGATGGCGTTGAAGACCTTGGCGAGGTCCAGATAGGCTGTGTGGACCACCTTACCCTTATCCACAGCTCTGGAGACTGATTTGAAAAAGTCAATCAAGGTTCAGGAGACAAGATCATCCCTTCACGAACCCAAACTGGGTGGGGTCCAGTGTTTGAAGGTTGCCAATGTTTGTTTATAAGTTCCATGATAATCCACCCCATGGCCTTGCAGATCAGGCTCATCAGACTGATGGGGCAGTAGTTCCCAGGATCCAAGGTGGATCCCCCCCCCCCTTGTGGAGTGGGATACTGTAGCTGTGCACCACTCAGTGGCACGAAGCCTGAGGTGAGGCTATGATTAAACATGACACTTAGGTGAGGTGCCAGTTCATTTTGTAGTTCATGCAGTACACAGCCCGGGATGTCGTCTGGTCCCATGGATGCTGTATTCTTAGCTTTGGAGTGTGTGGTTTTTACCTGTGTGGCCGTTATTACCAGAATTTGGCAATCATTCAGTACTGAGATGGGCCCTTTAGGGGGTGAGTGGGGGGTGAAGTTGGTACTGAACCAATCTGCCAGGATATTGGCAATATCCTTGGGATCAGTAGATTTAATGCCATTCTGCTGTAGCTCAGAGCAGATCTGAGCACTGCTATTTAGATTCTTGACATAGCTACAGAATGCCTTGCGGTTGTCTTTGGAATCTGTGGCAATTTTATTTTCGTAACTAGCTTTGGAGGATTTTATGAGGGATCTCAGCTTCTTACTTAGGGTGGTAAGGTAGTTTTTTGCATCCTGGGATTTTCTGCTTTTCTGCAACAGTTTCTTCCTTTTGTTGGCAGGGGACCACCAGATTGGCTTCCTTTTTTTGAAGGAGAGCGTCATGGTTCTATTTGGGATGGCATGATTCATGCACGAGTGGATGTGCTCATACAGTGCCTTAGTGTTGGATTCAGCAGTCGAACTTTCAGTTCCTGTCTGCATGGGTGTCATGAAGTTTGTCACTTCTGAATTGATTAGCATGAAGTTGGCTTTGGAGAAGTTTTTTTTACGGAGGTTTCCTTACTGTGGGGTGGGAAAGTGATGTGAATGTCAAGGGTGATTGGCTTATGGTCAGACCTGACCAACGAGGGGGTGACCATAGGTGTGGAGCATTGATTTCCCATGTTGGTAATGACCAGCTCTAGAATACTGGAGCCCCTGGTGGGACTATGGATTAGTTGATCCAGGGCATTGGAATTTATGAATTCCAAGAACTGTTGGGCAAAGGTGTTGGTACACGAGTAGTTTTCCCAGTTAATGGCAGGGTAGTTGAAATCACCCAGTATTAGAGTGTTTGGTTGTATCTTAATATTTTCCAGTATGTTTAGAAAGGTGTAGTGAGAATCTTGGGGCATGGTGGGGGATTGCAGTCTTACCTAATGTTAGTTGCACCTGGAGAATTTCAGACGCATTGTGTTGGGCAACTAGCCTGGTGGTGTGAATATCCTAGGTGAATTTGGACACTCCTCCACCTTTAGTGTTCCAGTCCTGGTTTGGTGGCCGAAATGTGTGGTAAGAGTTGTAGCCTGGTATTGCAGGGGTACTCTCTGGAGCCTTGAACCAGGTATCAGTTACTGCACAGCTATCAATGTTCTCCATTTTTAGGAGTGCCTCAAGAGAGTGCATTTTGAAGTTTAGACTTCTAGCACTGAGTAGCATTACCTTCAGATTTTGCATGCTTGTACCGGTTACGGTGGTGATTTTGTCCTTTGAACTATAGGGGTGGCAAGAGCCTTAGCTAGTAACCTGAATCCCTGGGGAGACAGGTGCAGACCATCTCTGGCAAAGCATCATGGTCTGTCGAACATGTTGTCCCAGGCAGACAGATACTGGAGCCCCTCTGAATGACACCAGAAGCTTAGCCAACTGTTGAAGTCAATCATTTTGTCCTTGTACTGTGGTATCATTCTGGGCGAAGGCAGGATGCTACTCAGGGCTAGGGTCACACCTGCCTGGGCCATATAATCTGACAGCTCTTCCGTTTCTCTTTTCATGTAGTCCAGGGAGGTACATCTTAAGTCATACACTCCAACATGGACAATGACAGAGTCATACTTGTACTTGTTGTGGAGTGACTTGAGTGCAAGCGTTATGTGTCTGATCCTGGCACCAGACAGGCAACTGACTGTAATTTTCCCTTGTTCAGCCTGGCGAGTGGGACATCAGTGTGCCTGACTAGAGTCACCTATGACTGAAGTGTTGGGTATGTTGTCTTGCCTTACAGGCTGTTGTTGGGTGGCAAACTGGTGTTGTGAGCTATGACACTTTGGTTGCAATTGGTGTTTGTTTGCATTTCAGCTTCGGAGGTCCTTGTTGCTTGGCCAGGTTACTGTTAAGGGTCCCCGCATATGAGGGTTTCGTGTCGCTATGCGAGGGTGTTGGTGGTGTGGGTTTAGAAGGGCTATGTGTTGCTTGAGGTGTATTGCAGGTGTTATCCTTCTCCTCTTGACTGTCTAGCACAATCATGAGTGGAGAGAGCTTTGCTTCCAGTTTGGCTATGTAAGTGCATCTCTCGCAGGTTGGAGTGTTGGGTGGTAGGTGGAGCGGGTTGTTTGTGTACATGAGGCAATTGCTGGATTGCCCCAGTATACCCAGATTCACCAGGTGGACAGGAGGAATCACCGGAAGCTGATCCTTGGACATGCCTGGTTTGGTGCCTTTTTTGTCAAGTACAAGAGCTGTTTTCACCTCACCTTAGCAAGGTACTTTGCAATTATAGGCTGTTTAGTGCCTATGATTAATTTCTCCTTATTAAAAAGGAAAGTTGAGTGCTTGTATCAGTTTAAGGCTTCCTAGTGCTTTCCAGCAGGTTTCAGAGCAAGTGCTAGTCACAGGGATGCTTGAAGGTAAGATGAAAAAAATGGTTTATCCTAAACACAGCAGTGTGCACTAGAGGAGTTAGATGTGAAAGTAGGTAACTTAAGTTTTGCCTGTCTAAAAAGTTAAGTTTTAGTGGAGAGTCACTATTTTTAAAACAGCAAAGTAGACTGAAAGGGGGTGGTCACTTTTGTATTCTGGTACTATGGAATACAGTAGGATGGCCTATAAATTTAATTAATTGAAGGGAAGTGATTTCACAAAATGATAACTTTGCGCTTAGAAAAGCCAATAAAAGCAGAGAGGAAATGAGATGTATGGTCAAATTAACATAAGGGGCAGGCAACTAGAAAGACAGTGGTATTTAAGAACACAACAGTAACCGGGTTGGATGGTGGGGAAAAAAATTTCTGCCTGACTCACAAGAGACAGAGCTGTGGTCTCTTTTCAAGTTTTAATATGCAGTCAAAAGCAGAATACAAGTAAAATGTAAGGTAAAGAAAACAAATCACAGTATCAAAACCATTCAGACTACTGACACAACTTAGAGACTATTGTACACCAGTGGAATATGCATACACCATCTGAAGGGTGGTCTGGTAAAAGCAAAGACTAATCCAACTTCTGAACCATCAAAACTCGGTTCCTCCTCATACTAGACAAATACCTTGGTCCAAATACTGTGACTGCAATGCATATGTGCCACTGAGATAAAAGACTTACACAAGAGCAACACCTAAGGTTTGCATATACACTCACAGAAAAAATGCATTCAAGTCACTGTTATTTATCAGAATTGTTCTACGGGTAAGTAAAGTGGTTCAGGGTCCCTTTCAGGCCACGACCTAAGCCATAAGCAAACAAAAACCAAGACTACTACATCACACACAGACAAGTAAATACGCATAAGAAGTTAGCAGCTACATAAACCCATTTAACAACATAACCTCTGTAAACAGGGAGACAAATAACTTCAGAAGTTGACAAAACCCCAATAACTGTTGTAGTGTGAAGCAGTTTTATGAACGCATGATATAACCAGTGCAGAGGTAACCTGCAACCAGAATGTTGTGGAGTAAAGTTAACATATCTGCCTTTTATTTGGAGCAGTTGCATGGTGACACTTGGATAGTCAATGGAAATTTTACCCTGAAAGACAGACAGTTTAACTCCAATTACACACTGCTTCAGGCAATATATTTCAAGAAGCTGCTGAGATTCTTTTGAGAACCCTTGCCCCGGAGAAAAGTTAAAAGCTAGGTCTAAACAAGGTAACAGCATCTTTATTTTCTGAACTTATAAATATGGTGCAGTTATAGCTTTAAAGTATTTTTAGGTGATACAGCCAGTAGAGAAGATGTACGAGTTTACATATTAGGGAGTTATGAAGGACTCTTGCTGCAAATTGGGAGAACTTTGCTTTCATTAGCCTTAAAAAATATGACTGTATACATGCTGGATCAATGAGCAGAAATACAACTTTCACTGACACGGATAAAACTAGCAATCCAAGTAATATATGCATGGTGGTGAAGTTCTACAGTCTCAAGAAAAGATATACTTTTTCTGTCTTTTGTAAACTATTGTTTTGCAATTTTTATAACCCATACAGACATGCAAAAATTTTTTTGCTAAACTGTTACAATCAAATACTTTTCAAACTCTTTTTTCAGCTACTAACATTTATGTTAATTTAGACCCAGAGGTACTACATAATTGGTTATTAGTTGCCATAGCAGCTCATTATATTCTAATTTAGTATTCTAGTCTTCACCCCCCCTAAAGTCAGTCAAGGCTTATTTTAGTCAAAATAGTGAACCTAAAGCATTTAAACCCCTCACAGTTGCTAACATGCTTGGCTAATGCATTAAAACTCTCTTTCTTATTAATACCGTATGTATGACGTTCTATATGCTTTTTCACTGGTAGTTCAGTTTTTCCTATATAAAAGGTGGGGGGGGGGTATTGCAACAGGCAAGATAAACTACTCTTGAAGTGTTGCAGTTAAATTTACCTCCTTATGTAATTTTTTGGATGATTCCAAAACATGTTTAACATTGGCCTTTCATCTAGAAGTAATATTCGGTTTCCACCATACATCTAAAGGGATGCCCAAATTAATCAAAATCTCAGAATATTGGGAAATCACTGCAACAGATTCCTTGCTGTCCATTGAATATTGAACAACCACTGATGTACTCCCCTTAAAAGCTGTACACCTTTGGGGTAGTTTCAAATCATACTTTAAAACTGGCCTATACGTCTTCCTTCCATCTATGACCTCCTGTGACTATTATGTCTACTTGGGTTATAAAACTAATGAAATGATTTACATATATTTTACTTATATTATTTATATATTTATAATAAGAAAGAATTCCAATTGGATAGGATGATTATGTGATTACAGAAGTGGATATATATATATATATATATATATATATATATATATATATATATACATATATATATTTTTTAAATGTACATAACAGGTTCTGCAGAAGTCCATCCATTATGGACAAAAGCACTTGTGTTTTTCTGTAGTTAATAAACAGCTAATATTTTTCTTTTGTTGCTCTGTGGACTTTGTTTTTTGGAAGATCACTTTGAGAGCTTTTTTGTTGAATTTATTTTTTTTAATCGCTCATTGGTGACTGGTGCTCTTTTGTAAGGTTGATTATACTTTTATTGTGGGCTGGCATGTCTCAACAGGACTCTGTTAAATCAGAGACAGATTTGGCTTTGTTTGATCTTACATTTACAATTGGGAACCTAACATTACTAAATCAACAGTTATCTCAAATGGCTGCCACTATTAATACTCAAAGTGCTGTTCAGAACTTTGTTTAGGTGAATACCAACATGGGTGTTGGGAAGGTCATCATCTGCATTATTGAGGACAACAGTGCCACATACAGCAATCTGGATTCAATTAACACGTGGTTAGAAGCCCCTATCAGTTCGGAAAAGGAGGCCTGGAAGAATGAGGCAACACAAATCTTTTAATGAACAACTGGACAATTTGGAAAGAAACGTACAATTTTAAACCATTACAAATGGATAATTATTTTTTGGAAGATAGCTACAAAATGCAGCATATTCCTAAAGGAGTGCAACTGTGGAAGTTCCCTAACAGAAAGGAAAAAGACTCAATAATGCATTGGGAATTGGTCAGATTATTTGACCATAATGGGTTAGTACTGGTAAAATAATTAAGGACAATGCAATATGCATATCTGCTATGTGGCAAGAAATGTCTGGTTACTCAAGATACATTTCCCTTTCATCATGCAAGGTTTGATGATATTTTTAACAAATCTGAAAAAAAAAGACTCTCTGAAGGGCAAGAAAGGACAAGACACGATCAAGGGAGGATGACAATTATAAACGCAAGTAGTCATACGTTGGTACTAGGCTATCAGCTCTAGGGCCTATACAAGCCTAGCCAAACAATTCCCCGGATATTTCTTCCCACAATATGAAGGAAAAATACACTGCGGTGGACAGATGAACACGCTGATGCTAATACTGGTATAGAACACAAACAACACAATGATGTAGAAGACATTTTTGAAGTAAATTTTCCAAGGCATTTGGTAATTTCTGTTTGCCATTCTCTCCAATCAGGGAACAGCAATTACAACAATGGAAACAATTACCTCAAGTAGAGACCACAAGGTGGAGCTTCCAAGGTCTACCCCTGATAGAACTAGTAAAAATATACAAAGATTTATAAATATTAACAGGTACTGTACACATTTCTTATGAGTTAACATTTTTAAGTTATACTCAAATTATTGCTCCCATGCATCACATTCTTTTTTTGAAAGGATTTAAATTCCTCCCTCAAAATATCTCCTCAGCAACATCCATCTCACTTTTCAAGAAGTCATTTAAGTCACACCTCTTGCAGTCATGGCTCTGTCCTTGCATCACATAAATGCTTTCCTGCTCTCCTCCTAATCTTGCCACCCTCCTCTTTTCACTGCTTACCATAGCTAATATACAGTACTTTAATACTCCCTTTCAGGGCCTGCTACCTTGCAAATTATGTTTATCCTGTGAGATGTCTCCTTAATGGCATCAGTTTTTGATTGCATCATTCAATGTATGCTTTGTTCTACCAATACTGACATCCAGGGTCTACTATGTATAAGCCAAGCTTGCTTAGAACAAACTAATGTACGATATATCTCTTTGACTGTATAAATACCAAGGTACAGAATTGTTTTCTTTGTTTGTTGAAATTGTGTTATTGGAGCTTTTCTCCCTGGGCCTCCGCTGTAAATGGACCTCGTTCCAGTCGGACTTTCCCGGTAAACAAATGTAAAATAAAATAAAATTAACTTCACTCCTTCAGGAAATGCAAATTTGACATGTATTTTGTGGGACTTGAAGTTGTTCACTAGAAACTTGAACTTATCAGTAACAACTACAAAGGAGAAGCACTTTGAACCCACCCTTAAATCTTGCCAAAAATCTGGAAAAAAAAACTTTGTGAACATGAGATAAGGGCCAATTTTTCTAACAAATATAACCTTTTTTAATTTAACAAGGGAAGGAATTTTTTTTCTAAAAATAATGACAACCAAGTAGCACATACCTGCTTACCTCGTATGAAAGCTCTCAGCTGGATGTACAAAATGCTACCAACAGTATGTGTGTATCATGAGTGGCTGCAGAGATACTGTAAGTTGTTTACAAAATACTACAAACTAAATATTTACTGTGCTTACTATGACTTATAATGTAAACAACAAAGGATAACAGACCATGGTAAAGCAAAGCTGCCAAAATACAATGGAAGTCAAAAACAAAACAGCAGCTCAGCAACACTAAAAACACTTCATTAAATAACAAAGCTTTTGGAAACAATCCTTCAGTACAGTATAAAATGAACAATGTTTGCCTGTCTTTTCCCGGTTAGGGGTCGCCACAGCGGAACTCCGGTCCACTAATGATTGGCAGTCGATTTTTATGGTGCTGAGTTGCCAGTCCAACTCCCAACCTTCAGCGAAGGCACGCCCATTCACACATGTCGTTCGGAGGCCACTCGATTACAGGGTGCAGACTCCACACAGAAGGCACTCCAGCCGTGAATCGAACAGGAGAACCTTTTGCTGTGAGGCAACAATGCTACTGCTGTACCACAGCGGCTATACAGTATATAAAATGAACAATAAAAAGCTCAATTAAATATAATTTACTAAAGTCACAAGACACAGCCCAAACAACCATAAATCAACATCAGTTATTCAATTAATGATGTTTCTATATGTATGCGTACAAACACACACAAAAAAGAAAAATAATACATTAATTTTAAACATAACTGTTTGTGCTTTAATACAGGTTTAATGCTAACCATTTTATTTATTCCTAGTGGATGGTCAGTCTGCAGACACACTATCCAGTCATATACATCTAACTCTAATTTATTATCCATGTCACCGCCCCTCGAACTTTTATCAATCACTCTGAATACAAAGTCATGCTGTTTTCCATTTTCAATCAAATGCTTCGCTAATGCGTTAGTCATAACACTTCAAGGTATTTCCGATCTGTGCTCAATAAGTTTTCTAGATTATTTTCCTACTCAGAAACCTAAGCATCTCTTACAGGTAGCCAGATAGAAAGTAATATTACATGTTGCAGTACACTTAAAAATATATTTCTTTCCAGAGATGGGATGTGTAAAGTTGTAATCACTACATATAGCAGCAGAAACAATTAAAGCACGTTTAATAATTAGAGAGGCTGATAAGGACGGCTCGATTGTAGTAATGATCCATACAGATTATATAATTCTATTAATGAACTTTTATCTGATTACTCTGCTTTTAAGAAAATAACACATTCTAATGTTACCAGGTATACAAAAGAATATTAACATGAGCATTTTTGATTTACAAGCTCTGAATGACATTTCCATTGAAATGTTTAATTATTTTACAGTTCCCTGTTCTACAATTCCAGTGTTATATGGTCTGCCAAAGATTCACATACAATTATCCTGCCCACTAATGAGACCAATTGCATCAGGTAGAGGATGGGCAACTGAACCAATCTCACTTTATCTACAAAACATTTTAAAGTACATTTTTAATATATATTAAATTTCTGTTAGAAATACTTGTGACTTCCTGGTCCAACTGTCTGAATGGTGTAAAACTAGTGATGGTGACTCCTTTATTTTTGTTAGACTAGATATTAAATCATTGTTCATGGTTATCCCTAACCACTATGGTGTCACTGCAATCAGGGACGTATGTGAACATAGTCAATGTAAAGGGAGAGAGAGATGGAAACATCATGTGAATTACTTGAATTAGTACTAGAGAATAATATATTTTTTTCTTTGATGAGCAACTATACCATCAGATTGCAGGTGTAGCACTGGGTACGTCCATCACCAACACCTAAACTAACCTCACATTTAGCAAATGGGTGGAAACATTTATTTATAGTTGCCCAGAAACATGTCTATCTAATGTAGCATTTTATAAGTGTTTTGTGGATGATGCGTTTTTAATATGGCATGGTCAGTGTGATGAACTTGTTGTATTTTTGAATCAGGACTATGGACTTTTAGGAGTTTAAAATGAGATCTTCTGAAGTAGAAATTAATTTTGTGGATGTTAAATTGGAATACAACGGCTCTGAAATTAACACTAGTATTTATAAAAAGGATGCACATCCAAACAAATATTTACACAGAAAAAGTAAGTATACTAACCATACATTTAAAAGAATTGTGAAAAGCCAGTACTTATGGGTAAGTAGGCTAAACACTGATACTACAAATGTCATGTCAAACATTTGACTTATACAAATGAATTCAAAGAAAGGGGTTATGATATGCAGATGTTGGATATGATTAGAGAAGATGCTATAAATGAGAGAAGTGACAAGGCTAAACCCTACTTTTTTGGTAACAATGAATCTAATACATGTTCTAATAATAAATCCACCGTAACTTTACGGTACTTTACTTAGATGTACTGATGTTTTTAAAGAAAGAATAATAAATAATTGGAGTACTCTAAAAATGCTACCAGATCTCAAATAATTTATAGGGGGTACACCATCTTTTGCCTACAGAAATTGCCCTAATTTGAAGAGACAATTATGTTATAAAGATATGGACTATAACAAGACGTGAACTTGCCCTTGCTTTAATTGTTCCTGGTGCAATGCTATATGTAGTGATTACACCTTTGCACATCCCACGTCTGAAAGGAAATATGTTTTTAAATGTTATGCAACATGCAACACTTCTTTTGTTGCCTACCTGGCTACCTGTAAGAGCTGCATTTGTTTCTATGTAGGTAAATCATCTAGAAAAACTTAAAGATCGAATTACTGAGCACAGATCAGAAACACAGTGTTATGACCAACGCATTAGCGAAGCATTTGATTGAAAATGGAAACCAGCATGACCTTGTATTCACACTGAATGATACGAGTCTGAGGGCCAGTGACATGGATAATAAATTAAAGTTAAAATTATATGATTGGACAATGCATCTGCAGGATGACCTTGCACCAGGTATAAATAAAATGGTTAGCATTAAACCTGTATTAAAGCACAAATAGTTATGTTTAAAACAAATGTTTTACTTTTATAGATATATGTATATTTATATATGTATTTATATATTTTATATAAATTGAAATATGATATACTTTGCATTTTAAAACTAACATAATTAATTGAATAATTGATGCCGATTTATGTTTGTTTGGGCTGTGTCATATGACTTTAGTAAATCATATTTGATATTTTTACTGTTCATTTTATACGGCACTGAAGGAGGATTGTGTATCCCAAAGCTTTGTTATTTAATAAAGTGTTTTTGCATTGCTGAGCTGCTTTTTTTTTTTTTACTATGATTTATAAAATGCAGTTTAAGACCTAGAACATAAAGAACACTACCGCTATTGTGCTGAAGAGTTTGCCATTTATATTTCTTTAGTAATCTTTACGGTTCCAGACACGGGAACATTTGTCTGAAATTTTAGGACATAATTTGACTATCAAAAACTTAGGCTCCACCCATCGGAAGTTACAGTACACGTTTCCAGAGCTCCATTGGAGGGAATGGGTTAAGAAAAACAGTTTTAATGTATTAGCCAAGCATGAGAGTTTTTAATGTTTTAAGTTTACTATTTTTGACTAAAATAAACATTGACTTTAGGGGTGGTGTCTGGAAAACTAAATCAGAATATTGTAAGTTGCTATGGCAACTAAAGAACCAATCCTCCAGTACCTCAAGGTCTACATGAGAACACAAGTATTAGCACTTTATTGAAAATGAGACTGAATAGGATTACATTGTCACAGTTGTTCTACAAAAACTTTGTGCATCTACATGGGTTATAAAACTAATGTGTAATTTATATTTTACTTGTATACTTAGAAAGAATTCCAATTGAGTAAGACAATTTTGTGATTACACAGGTGGAGACCGTTAAATGTGTTTTAAAAAAAGTTATACAATGACTGTTCATTAATATTTGAAAACAAGTACGCTGATTGGTCAACCCAATCAGCGTCCCCATTGTAAATCCGAGCATATACCAATGGAAAAAGGTCCAATCGCCCCATCCTTTTTTTCCATTAATATATGCCATAAAATTTTAAATAAATAAAATTACAAAACTAGACACTTGAAACCAACTAGAGAGACAGGACAAACAAAAATAAAAAATAATCAGGTATGTTATGAAAAAAAGAGAGAAAAGTACCCTGATTGTCCTTTTATTTCCTATGTCCCATCTCTCCCATACCTTCAGTGTCCCGTTATCTTTTTTAAATTAAAAAAAAGTAACAGAGATCTTCCTTTCTCCATTGCTTCCTATACACAGCACTGATGTACTGCGCAGGTGTGGGAACAAGTCCCCATACGCATGTACAGTACATCAAAAAAAGGACAGGGATATCCGAGAAAAGCAGAAAAACACCACAGAGCCGTCATACAATGACATTATTTAAGAAAAGTAAGTAATTTTTTTCTTTAAATAATGTTATTATGTAATAGCAATAACAGACTCTGTGGTGTGGTATATTGAAGATTTACCCACTGTTGTCTTTGCTTAATCACTCGGGCTTTGCCGTGGGTAAATCTTCAATATACCACACCCAAGTCATCGGTTATTGCTTAAGTATGCAACAGGTTCTGAAGGAGTCCTTTACAGATGACAGTACTGAACATGTGTTTTTAAGTAGTTCATAAAACAGCTATGATTTTTCTGCTATTTCTATGTGGTCTTTCTTTTTCACAAGATCACATTGGGGTTTTTTTTGCTGAAGTTTGTTTTGTTTTTTATTATTCACCAGTGACTGGATTTGTTTTGTGGGAAGAATTTTCTCCCAAGTGGAATACAAGTCTTTCACATTGGTCATTTGCGTATGGTCAAAATGTGTTCTTTTTTGGGTTTGAAACCAATGTATTTGATAAAGTTGGTGAATCACTGTCTTCTGCATGACAGCCCACTATCACTTTTCACAGCTTTAATTATGCCAAATTAAACAGAATACTTCATCTGCAATTAGGATTACAACATTTACAGATGTAGAAGTTACTGGATACCTAAAATCATTAATAATGAATAAATGACATCCTCCAGTGTTCACAGAACCATAAAAGCAAATGTGAGTTCTGTTCATGGCTGTTTTTCCACACTAGATATACACAAACTTAAGACAGCAGTACATTGTACAATACCTTAGCAAGTTTCACAAAGTAAGTCTCCAAGCACTTATCAATGTTAAAAAGACAGACCTCTTGTCTCATTAAAATTTTTCTTCCAAATTAATCTTGTTGAATCTAATAAGCAATTTGTAGAGTCCTTTCTTGTAAGCACTGAGGTACAGCTCTCAATGCACTCTAACAGCATATTTTCTGAGAACATTATATTAGCATTTTACACATTGTCAGTACATGCCACAAAGTACAGTTGTGTAAGACCTTACCATACCAGTAGATGAACTACTTCTGACGGTTGCAGTATTCTTTACTCCTGGGTATCCTTCCCAGGTCAGCCCAACATCTGGCCAGTATACCAAAGCCTTTACATCTTCCCAGTGTCTTATGCCAGACATGTCCTAATGTGCAAGATGTAAGGTACATATATGACATATGGACACCTAATCCTCAAGAACTGAAGTGCCCCAGCAGAACCTGAGCAACCCCAGAGAAACAATATCATGCTCATCCAGGAAAGGAAATAGAAAGAGATACGGACTTAAGGAAACCCCTCAGGCAGCAGTAGGTCAACAGAAAATAAAAGGGGAAAGGAGGGAGGGACCGAATATTGCAACAGTGAGAAGGAGGACATCTACTGTTACAGTAAGGTCTTACACAAATGTACTATGTTCTTCCTTATCACTGTTGCAGCATCCTTTACTCTTGAGAGAGTACAAAAGCTACAGGAAAGTATTTGAGGAGGAAAGCAGAGAAAGTACAGTTTTGTACCTACCATAAATGTAGATGTTCGAGTGCTAATACAGCTGCAGTAATCACAGATGGGTTCTCTGCCGTCAGGCGGGTCCTCGGTCGGCAAAATTCCAAAGTCTAGGTCCGGCGTCGGTTGTTGTCGCTTTCTCTCCCGACGTCAGTGAGGCCGGAGTATATAAGACACAGCCGACGCCATGTTCCTCAGTCTTTCTTGCCCCAGATGTCAGGTGCCCCCAGAAGGAAGGCAATACATAAATTATATATATATATATATATATATATATATATATATATATATATATATATATATACACATGCAATGCAATATAATCCAAAATCAGTAGTTGCAAGCAAATAAACCATAGAAGGATAACCCAGTCAGGTTGTATGAAGAGGGGGTTAGGTCCCATGCCTTTACCAAGTGGGGAAGGAGGGAGGGTAACGTGTACTGCAGCTGTATTAGCACTCGAACATCTACATTTATGGTAGGTACAAAACTGTACTATGTTCATCATGCATACAGCTGCAGTAATCACAGATGGGTAGAGTCCCAAAGCTACGCACAGGGTGGTAGGTACTAGGTGGAACTGGGATGAGCCAGAATGCCCTGCAACACAGCAGTGGCAAAGCCTGCTCTAGTTTTGGAATATAAAGGCAGGTGGTAGTGTTTTGTGAAGGTATGTACAGAACTCCAAGTGGCTGCCTCCAAAATATCTTTGGTAGGAACTCCTCTGAGGAAGGCTGTAGAGATAGCTGTGGCCCTGGTGGAGTGGGATCTGATGCCTGTGGGAACAGATTTCCCATGATATGAATAACAAAACCGTATGCAGTGGCCTATCCACTTTGAAATTGTCTGCTTGGTAACTGGCTTCCCTTGAGCCCCTACAGCATAGGACACAAAAAGTTGTTCTGATTTCCTGAAGGACTTTGTTCTGTCCAAATAATAACGTAGCTGCCTATGGATGTCTAAAGAGTGTAGCAGCCTTTCCCCTTTGTTTTGAGGATTGGGGTAAAAGGTAGGTAAGTGTATGGCTTGATTTAAAGCTACCCTGGATACCACTTTAGGCATAAATGACGGGTTGGTACGAAGGGAAACCCTGTCCTGATGGAAGATGAGGAAGGGCTGCACCGCCATGAGGGCCTGTAGTTCCGAAACCCTACGAGCTGAAGTGATGGCCAGAAGGAAGGCTGTTTTCCAGGACAAATATTGCAAATCTGTTGAGGCAGCTGGTTCAAAAGGAGGCAATGTTAATTTTTCTAGAATGTAATTAAGATCCCATGCTGGTATTGGTTGTTTCCTTGGTGGTCTTATATTCTTAGCCCCTCTGAGGAACTGTCGTAAGAGTGGGTGAGAAAATAAAGGTGGATCCGTGTTGAATTCTGCAGAAATGGCTGAGGCATGGATTTTTATGGAAGAAAATGAAAGTCCACTGTTCAGCAGCTCAGCTAGATACTGTAATACCTGAGGCAAATTCAGTTTTCTAGGGTCCTGGCCTTTTTTCTCATTCCAAGAGCAAAACCATTACCATTTTGCGGAGTAAGCCTTTCTAATAGATGGCCTTCTGGCCTCCAAAATGACATCCTGCACCTCCTTGGAGAGTAGGGTCTGTTGTGGTGTTAAGGAATTTTCCATGCAGCGAGATTGAGTGTTTTCAGCTGACTGTGAAGAGTTTTGTAGCTGTGCTGAGTCAGCAGAAGAGGCATTAGAGGTAGAGACCAGGGAGGAGTATGTGTTAGGCTCCTCAGGAGTGGGTACCAGTGTTGCCTTGGCCAATCTGGAGCAATCAGAATCATCTTCGGTCTGTCTGCTCTTGCTTTCAAGAGCACCTTGGGCAGAAGAGGCAGAGGTGGGAAAGCGTAAACTGTCCATGCTGTCCAACTGAATGAAAGGGCGTCCACTCTCCAGGCCTTTGGATGAAAGGTCCTTGAACAAAACTTTTCCAATTGATGATTCCTGTGGGAGGCAAAAAGATCTATGTCTGGCCTCCCCCACGCTTGGACTATCTCTGTAAACAACTGAGGATGCAACTTCCATTCGTGTGGATCTGTCATATTTCTGCTTAGATTGTCTGCCAGCGTGTTTTCCAATCCCGGCAAGTACTGTGCTTGAAGTTCGATTTGCCATTCCAGAGCCAAGTTCCAAAGAGTCATGGCTAGTCTGCACAAGTGGTATGAATGTGTTCCTCCTTGTTTGTTTATGTACCACATTACTGTGGTGTTGTCTGTTCTTATCAGTAATTGTCCTGGATGCAGGAGGTCCTTGAAAGCTGTAATTGCATTTATTACTGCTAGCATTTCTTTTTGATTGATGTGAAGGTGCTTTTCCTTTTGGGACCATTTGCCCTGAATGCACCTGTCTGAAATGTGCGCCCCCCAGGCGTAATCTGAGGCGTCTGTGGTGATGACTTGATTTGCTTGAGGCTTGCAGAATGGGAGGCCTGTATTTGCTTGACATGCTTGGGCCCACCAAAGAAATTCCTTTTGCAAACATGGAATTATTGGTATTATTGTTTCCAAACTGTGACTGTGTTGAGACCATAGTTTTTTTAGGTACCATTGAAGTTTCCTCATATGCAACTTTGCACATGGGATTAAAAGAATGCAAGATGCCATGAAGCCCAGAGCCTGCAGGATTTTCCTTGCAGTAAGCCTGGTACATTTTGCTAGTATTATGAAGTACTGAGTTAGTTGCCCCTGTTTTTCTGGCGTAAGATAGGCCATCTGGGTGTTTGTGTCCAAGTTGGCACCCAGGAAAGTTATTTTCTGAGATGGTGTTAGCCTGGATTTCTCTTTGTTGATTGTGTATCCCAGAGCATGCAGTAACCGTGTTACATAGGCCAGATGTTCCAGAAGTATGTACTTGCTGTCCGCTTGGATCAGGCAGTCGTCCAAATAAGGGTAAATTTGTATCCCTTGAAGTCTGCAGTAAGCAATCACTGATGTCAGATATTTTGTGAATACTCTGGGCGCAGTAGATAAGCCAAAGGGCAATGCAGAGAATTGATAGTGGATAGAACCTGCAAGAAATCTGAGGTATCTTCTGCAGCTTTGTCTGATTGGGACATGCAGGTATGCCTCCTTGAGGTCCAATGTTACCAGCCAAAACTCCTTGCCCAGCATGGGAAGAAGCTGCTGTAATGTGAGCATCTTGAATTTTGGTACGAGTAGAAATGTGTTTAGGATGGATAAGTCCAAAATGGGTCTCCAGCCGGTTCCTTTCCTTGGTACCAGAAAAAGTCTGGAATAAAAACCTTGACCTTGTTCGTGAGTAGGTACCTCTTGAATAGCTCTCATGCCTATGAGCTTTGAAACTTGTAGTTGTGCCTCTGCCCTTTGATTGTGTGGCAGGTTTGGCATGCCTCTCATTTTTGGAAGAGTGTGGAATTGAAATTTGTAGCCTCTGTTTATAACGTCCAGGATCCATTTGTCTGTTGTGACAATATGCCAATTTCTTGCAAATAATGCCAGCTTTCCTCCCAAAGGTGCTGCCAGCTGAGACTTGCTTGGCATGGAAATGAGGGAGTCATTGGGTTTGTTTCCTGTATTGTTGTGCACTGTCTTCGCCACCTCTTGGTGCTGGAGTTTGCCATTGTCGGCCTCTATATGATCCTTGTGATTGCCCTCTGCCCCTTGTGCGTCTGTATCTACCTCTTTGGGGCTTGTCAGTGGCTGGAAAGGACCAATTTTTTGAAGGCCAATTTCTGCTAAAACGTGGTGGTTGGACCTGTAGAAAAGCTTTGACAGTTTGCATAGATTTGGCTTTTTCTTCCATTTTCCGTAATATCTCCTCAGCATTAGTACCAAACAGCACATCCTTTTGTAAAGGAGCATCTAAAAGTTTAGCTTTCACATGATCAGGCAAGCTTTGTTCCCTAAGCCAGGCATGTCTACGAATAACTGATCCTGTAGCAGCAGCTCTACTTGAGGCCTCTAGGGCATCATAGCCACATTGTAAGGTGTGTTTACCCACTTGCTCTGCACTATGCATCATATCCTGCAAGTCCTTCAAATCTGGTTGTTCAGGTTGAGACATTTTATTCCTTAATTGTGATAACAGGAACTGTTGATATTTAAGCATATGAAACTGACAATTTAAGGCCCTCATGGCTAGGGTGGCCGAGGTTTATACCTTTTTCCCCCACCTTTCGAAGGATCTTGACTATCTTTCGGCAGAAAGTGGATTCTTGGCAGTAGAGGCCTTCAATCCCTTGGGGCCTTGAGAAATGGTTTCAGGGTCAGCATTATGGCTTTTGTAGAGAAATTGGTGAGAGTTAGGAACTCTGTAGTACCTATCAGGTTTGACTGGTGCAGGAGGCAGGGAATCCGGGTTAAGGCAAGCCACCGAATAAACATCATCAAGTATGTCCAAAACAGGAGGTATCGCCAGAGGTCTGTGTTGAGGTAACAAAAGAAATTCCCTAAGTCTTTTCTTGGAATCGGAAAAGTCTTGGCCTTCCCAATGGAAGTGTTCCCTCAAAGAGTGCAAGGTTTCCCCAAAGGAAAAATCCTCAGGAGGAGATACAGAAGGAATGGACTGCTCTGCATCCGAATCTTCAAAAGGGGAGTAAGAGTGTTCCTCTACATCAGAATGTTCTGATAAAATGGAGCCCTGATCAGAAGAGGGAGAATCTTCCTCCACTCTGGGTCTCTTGTCTGGAGGGGGCTGAGAACCCCTGATAAGAGTAATTAAATCCTCAGCCATTTTAAGCATCTGTTTTTTAGGCATGGGGCCTGGAGAAGGGCCCTGTGCAACAGGCCTCTTGGGATGCCTGGCTGATTTGAATTTAGTAAAGGCCTTAATAGAAAAGGAAGATATGGGTCTAAAGACACCATGGGTGGAAGTGGACCTGTCCACATTAGGAGGCTCAACATTCGCAATGGCTTCGGTGGTTGTAGTCTGGGAAAGGGCCGAGGTACTGCGGTCTCCGGTACAGAGGACACCGCCAGAGGAGTGTCGTCGGTAGTCAGGGACTGCAAAGGCGTCTCGCTGAGAACCGTACCACGTGTAGCCGGTTTTGGCGTGGTGTCGGTGGGGACCGCGGACCTCGCATGTCGGTCCTTGTCCTTGCGTTTTTTGGATAAAACGGTAGTCTGAGTCTCCGACGACATTTTATAATCAAAGGCTTTACCAAAAAAGTGTTGGGCGAACTCCGCCCGACGCTTAATAGTGCGTTTATTGAAAGTAGCGCAAAAGCGACAGCCCGAGACGTCGTGGTCTGGGCCTAAACAAGGTATGCAGAGGGAATGGAAATCCTTATGCGGTATTTGCTTCCCACAAGAAATACAACTATTAACTTTTTCTGACATCGGTCTGAGGCAAGAAAAGTTTCCCCAACGAGGTACTTAGCTTTAATGAAGACTTCGGTTTCCAATTTTTCATAATTCAGGAGCTGGCCGACCGGCACTTGCGAACTGCTTCTGCTTTGGGCACCGCGCGGCAAAAAAGACTGAGGAACATGGCGTCGGCTGTGTCTTATATACTCTGGCCTCACTGACGTCAGGAGAGAAAGCGACAACAACCGACGCCGGACCTAGACTTTGGAATTCGGCCGACCGAGGACCCGCCTGACGGCAGAGAACCCATCTGTGATTACTGCAGCTGTATGCACGATGAACATCAGCCCTCCACAAACACAGCAATGAAAGCCCTGGCAAATCCTGCCAAGGCTTTGGCAATAATGTCCAACTTATAAAAGCTTGGTAAAAGTGTGGACAGACGTCCAAGCAACTTCCAAGATGGAGCTAGAATCTAGACCCTTGGGAAAAAAAAGCACCACAAGATGCTACCTCCCTGTCAGAATGAGCATGAACAGGAGAGGAAAGCCATTTACCATGAAAAGAACAACAAAAGGAAATGGCCTCAGGAGATCCCGGAGGAAATAGTTTGCTTAGACACTGCCAAATCCACTTTCCTGGCATGAAAGGAAACAAAAAGCTGCTCAGATTTTCTTATGCATTTTATCTCATTGAAGTAATATTTAAGCTGTCTATCTAAATCCAAGCTGTGTAGTACCTTCGCTAACAGACTGTGAATAAGGAAAGAAATGAAAGATGAACAGACTGATTTTATGCCACCTTGGGCAGAAAAGAAGGATTGGTTTGAACACACACCCTGTCCTTGTGAAAAAACAAAAAAGGAGAAACTGCAACCACCCTGAGAGCTTGGAGTTCAGAAACCCTCTTGTGAGAAGAAAGATCCAGCAACAGTTCAGTCTTCCCAGTACAAGACTGCAGGGAAGAAAAGGTGGGCTTCAAAAGGGGGCCAAGTCAATTTTTCAACAACAAAATTAAATTCCCAAGGAGGAGGAATAGGCTTTCTTGGAGGCCTGATATGAAGGATATCTTTTAGGAATTTTTTGACTTCAAAACTATAAGCCGAAAGTGGACTCAGACAGACGGGTGAAAATGACTGACAAATGAGCATTAACAGAAGAATATGCAAAACCAGTATTAAGCAATTCACCTAAACAAGAAAAGGATCATAGGGATCTCCACAGAAGTCATGCTTTGAGACACCAAATAGAAAATCTCTCCCACTTAGCCACATGGTATTTTCTAGTAGTGGGTTTTCTGGTCTCCTGCAAAACCTTAAGCATATCCTCAAAAAAACTGGTGCCTAAAAGGAGTCAAAAGCCTAACACCCAAAGTGTCAGATGAAGTGTGGACAAGTGAGGGTGAATGAGAGACCCCTTGTCTTGCTGAAAAGATCCATCCTATGTGGTAACGTACGATGACTGCCCCTGGCCAGGGGCATGAAAAGGGGGAAGCAGTGCTACAAAAATCTCCAAAAATGTAATGAACAGTTGCTACAGTTTATATCCTGCATGGTGTGTTACACTGCTCAGATTTTTTTTTTTACATTTAAAGTGTAGCAAACTGCTTGCTATAATGTATACCATACATGGAACACTACAGAGCTCAGGCTTGACAGCAAATGCATTACCGGCTTTTCCCAAGAGCGATGAGGATGATGGATAGGCAAATTAGATTGCACCCTCTAACACTTGTACCTGGTGCTATTTATTAAACATCCCAGGATGTTATCAGGGCCCATTGATACACTGCTTTTGGCCTTGGAAAGTGCATTAAATTACCTGTTCTCTAGTAATGGTTGGTGGGACTGTGTGATGTGCTATTTCCTTTGGAGTATCGGGGGGATTGGGGGAGAAATATCAGCTGAACCTGTCAGCCAAAAGGCTGGCACTGGCTCTAGTTCAGTGTGGGTGATGCTATTTACAATACGTTCTGCACATTGTTGTGCATTTCCTCTGAGGTTCTGGACATAACTCTAGAAAGCTTTGTGGTTGTCCTTTTCCTGAGAAAATATTTTTTCTTCAAATGTAGCCTTTAAAGTATTAATTAACCCTCTTAGCTGCTTGTTTACATTGGTCAAGAGGCTTTTAGTATGTATAAGCTTTATTCCTCCTATGCTAGGCCAAGATTTTTTTCTTTTGTTGTACAACCGACTGATACTGTGATTCCACCAGGGTAGCGTGTCTTTTGAGTTTGTCTTTTTCTTAAATACAACTGGACATAACTATCAATATGGCTGTGCAGAGATTTTATAAATATCTCAGTGCAATCTATGGTGTTTACTGGGTTTAGGGGTGCTTGGAATTAAGCCAAGGTGATGCAAAGTAGAGGGGTTAGCCTTGGGGTTAGCCTTGGGATAGTTCTAAAGGTGTTTAGTTTCGCTGGATTCCCGGATTTAATTTTTATTTCGAGTAATTCTGCCTTATGGTCAGATCACACAAGCAAAGGTATTACATTAGGTGAGGAACATTGGTCCCCCATGTCCGTGAGTGTAAGGTCAAGGATGTTTGTACCCCGGTAGAAAAATGGACCGACTGTTTCAAGATATTGGTATTAAAGTTTAGGAACTGATGAACTTGTGCATTAAAACTGGTGTAGGTTTCCCAGTCTATACAGGGGTAGTTGAGATCCACCATGAATATCATATTGGGCTGAACAGTTGAACTCTAACACATTTAGACAGCATGGATTTTCTGGGGAATGGAAGGGGGCCTATATGTTACAAGGATATGGTATAACACCCTCTTTATGGTGAATTGCACATGTATGAGTTAAACATTAACTAATATGGATGTGAGATTAGTCAATACAGACGGACACTCTGCCACCTTTAGTTCCCCCCTGTGCAGTGGCTGGTCTAAAGGTGAGAAAGGCATTATAACCTTGCATTGCTGGGGTACTCTCAGTGACTTTAAACCATGTCTCTGTTACTACACAGATGTCTACACTCTCCGGGGAGAGGAAGGCTTGCAGGGAGTGGAGTTTTTGTTAAGACTTTTAGCATTGAGCAATACCACCTTCAGATATTCCTTCTTAGGTTCAGTCAAGTCAGTAGGTTTATCAGTTTGGCATGGTCTAAAAAGAACGGCACTATTGGGGGTTGGAAAAGGTCTTTGCTAATGTCCGAAAGCCTAGCAGGGATAAATGCAGACCATCCCTGGCAAAGCAGCATGGTCTGTCAACCATGTCCACCCAGGCTATCAAATATTGTACCCCCCTGGACGGACACCAGAAACTATGCAAACTGTTAAAATTTGTTGATAACGTGGCATCATCCTTGAAGAAGGAAGTATGCTGCTCAGTGCTAGGCTCGTACCTGCCCGAGACCCAAATCAAAGAGCTCAATCATGTCTCACTTCATAAAGTCAAGGGAGGTGGTTCTCGGGTCAGGTCATTAACACCCACATGGACCAAGACAGAGTCATACCAGTACCTCTGGTTCAAGGACTTGAGTGCATGTGTGCCTTGACAGATCCTAACCCTATAAAGGCAGCTAACCATGACCCTCCTTACTCATTCCAGTGAGGGGGACATCCATGTGCCTTACTACAGAATCACCAATTACCAGGAAATTTGGCTGTGTGCTGATTTGCCTTAAGGGCTTAGCAGTGGTGGCTTCGGATACAGTGTTACTCTATGTAGCTGCAGATGGTGTTTTAACAGAGCATTAACGTGATGGCAGAGGACCATTTCTTTGCTTGTGCTGTGCAGGAGGTCTTAGTGTTTTACGAAGGTTACCTTTAAGTGACTCAGTATAAGTAGTTTTATGTGTAGGGTCTTTATCCTGTGCAGTAAGTGTGGTGCAAGTGTCACTGACAACCTCTACATGATTAGTTTTGATTGTACGAAAGAGTTTTGCCTCCAGCATTAAAGCGCATTTACACCTCCAGCGTTAAAGTGTATTTACACCTCTCACATACACTGTGTGTTTTATTAAGAATAAGTGGGTTGTCCGTGTACATGAGGCAATTGCTACAATGCCTCAAAATACCCATCTCAACCAGACTGGCCACAAATAAGAGTCAGGAAGTGCATATCCATGGCCACTGATCTACTAGGGAGGAGTGAGGAAAACAAGTGAGGGAAAACAAATATTTAACAAGTAAATAAAACAAGAAACTTGATGAGCAACGCTATTGTAAGAGGAAACTAAATGCTCTAGTATTACTAACCTGCCCTGTCTTATAAATCAATCTATACAAGAAACCTACGTACCCCATCTATGGAAAGTGTCGCATATAATTCTCCTTCACATAGGCAGAAACTCCTATGAACTATCAAATACCCGGCCAATTGCTATCTTGTCCCCCCCTTTCCAAGCTTCTGGAGAAATGTATTCACACCCAGGTAATGCACTTCTTATCCTCACAAAACCGCCTCTCCCCCACACAGCATGGTTTCCACTCAAACCATAGCACAACCACTGCTCTACTCTCCTTTACCAATCAGATTAACCACCTAAGAAACAACAATAAATTTGACTCAGCCATATTCCTAGATCGATCAAAAGCATTTAATATGATCTCCCATAACCTACTCTTAGACACACTGTCAACCTTATCCTTCACCCCCTCTACTACTTCATGATTTAGAAGCTATCTCTCTGACAGAAAACAATCAGTTAAATGGCAAAGTACACTATCACCTCTATTACCAACTAATATAGGCATTCCACAAGGATCAATACTGGGTTCGCTACTATTCACCATTTTCACTAACAAACTACATACTTCCACCCTGCATGCATCACTTATACAGTATGCAGACGACTCCACCCAAATCTGTTCAGCCCCATCCATAACCACTCTTCAAAAGCTTACCCAAGAATCCTTCTGCTCTGTGGAACAATGGATTACCAATATCAAACTCATTCTAAACCCCAAGACCAAATTACTCCTTTTTACCCCCAATAAATCCAAATCCACACCTCCTACCTTCACTATCTCCTCCAAAAACGGGACCACAATCTCCCCCTCCCCTCACACTAAGCTGCTTGGGGTTGAAATGGGTAATCTAAACTTTAATGTCCATATCTCACAAACCATCACAAAGGTACATAAGAAACTAACCCTATACAAACACAAACAGTTCCTATCGGACCAAGCTAGAATCTCCTTAGCCCAAACCCAACTCTTGTCTACCCTAATGTATGCATCACCAATCCTAATTCATATCAGGAAAACAGACCTAAACAAACTAGAGACATGTTACAATAAAATTGCAAAATAACTCCACTTTTAGAAGTCATCACTGTCTTGCCCTGAAGCAACTACAGTGATTAGAACTCCTTCAGCTAATTAGCTATCACCAGTTAGTCCTCACCTTCAACATAATAAGGAACCCTCAGAAAACCCCAGTCCTAAACCAATATTCTGCAAATCGCCCTCTACGCTCATCCAACAAAACCCTGTTCTGCATAACCAAAGCCAATAACATTGCAGGGAAAAGTCGGTTCTCCCACACCATTCCTAGGGAATGGAATAACCTCCCCCAAAGTACCTCCTCTGCATCATCCATCTCACTTTTCAAGACATCACTAAAGTCACACCTCTGCTCTCCTCCTAACTTGCCACACCTCATCTCCTCACTGCTTACCTCAGCTATTCTGTACTACTCAAATACTCCCGATCAGGAACTACTATCCTACAAACTATTTCTCATGCTATGACATACCTCCCAAATAGCATTTTCCAGATTCCATTCCTTCATTTTTATGCTTTGTACTACCAACAGGGAATTCAAAGTTATGCTACCTACATACAAAGCTTGCTCAAATAAAAATAAGGTACAAATATCTCCTTGATTGTATATACGCCACTTTATAGAAATTTTCTGTCATTCGTGGATTATGTGTTGTCATATAAAAAGACATGGAGATGGGCGGCCACGGTGGTGCAGCAGTTAGCATTGCCACCTCACAGCAAGAGGTTTTCTGGTTCAATCCTCGGCTGGGGTGCCTTCTGTGTGGAGTCTGCATGTCCTCCTTGTGGTCACGTGGGTTTCCTCCGGGTGCTCCAGTTTCCTACCACATCCCAAAGACATGCTGTAGGTGGATTGAACACTCTAAATTGGCCCTAGGTGTGAGTGCGTGCATGTGTGTGCCTTCTGTGGAAGGTTGGGCACTGGGCTGGCAACTCGACACCGTAAAACTCCACTGCCAATCATGAGTGGACAGGTGATCCACTGTGGCGACCCCTAACTGAGAAAAGCCGAAAGAAGAAGATATAAAGACATGGAGCTCTGATTGTATATATGCCTCTGTACAGCAATTTCTTTGTCATTTGTTGTATTTGTACTATTAAGTTATGGAGCTGTAAATGGACCTTGTTCCAGTCGGACTTTCCCAGTAAACAAATGTAAAACAAAAATAAAAATAAATAAAAATAAAAGTGAAGCCAAGATATTAATGAGAGGTACAACTTTGACTTGCCTTGTGCTGATGCAAAGAGAAGCTTAGAGTGCTCAGGTGGCAGGGTACTAATCCAAAATAGTCCTAACTTTGTTTTATGTGGAACTAGCACAACGTTACTTCATTCCAAGTACATCTTCAGGATTAGAAATACCCTCTATAGCAGCATAAATGCAGTGAATTTCAGAATATGATCACCGCATGCAAGAATAATTTCCATGACTTATCCAGCCACAGTAACCACAGCAAAGGAAACATGGTCACAAATAGCAATCAACTGGCCCTTCATCACTCAACTCAACAGTCTTTTAAGGGCACTAGTAATATTCAGATGACTACGATGGTTTACCTTCATTGATTTGAAAGGTTACAATGCAATTGCGATAAACTATCAAAAATGGTACAGTGGAAGATCCAATTCAACCATTTTTGAACTGCAGCACAACATCCACACTTAGAAGACATTTCCTAATGTCTCTAAACATAGTTATGTAGGGGGCAAGCCCCCCCTACACCCCCACACCCCCTGCTACTTTAATATACTAACTCCGAGATCGCACTACAGTGCAGGAAAGGGTACATGTCCTGATCCCCACTAGAGTGCGATCTGCACCTGGAATGCCAACTTCAAATGCACACTAACATTCGTTCATTTGAATTCACAACAATGGAATTCGCCATTCCCAAATCTTGCCGTTGTGCATTCGCACTTTAGTGCATCGTACAATGGACTCCTGACTAAATATAGGTAAACCAACTACAACACTTTGTCCTCGACTGGGATTACAATACTTAAAGATAAAGAAGCTATTGGTTCAATAACAGGATATCTATAACCATCAAAAAGGGCTGATCAGCTTAAAGATAAGTAAAGGACAACTCCATGCTAAATGGTCCCATGGATCGTCCACCCCCTCCACATACAGAAAGGCAAGCTTGTGCACACAAACACCCATGCACACACAAGTGCATCAGGACTATAGTCTGCTTTAACAGTTCTACAACATAACCTTTTTTGGAGTATTTTACAATACCTAACAAGATGGGATTGGTGAAGCACTAATGATACACTAAAACGCACTCATGCACATAGGTGCCATTACAAATTTATTAGACCTCAAGTTATGCTATTTATATCACAGTTCTACTTCTGTACAATTATATCACAAGAACTGTCAATACAGATTAATGTTCTGGGTTTGGCTACATCCAAATACAACTTAACCCTGGTCAGTAATTAAGCATTTGCATTTACATTTTATTTGAACATTTGTAAAATGGAAATTTAGACTGCCCCTGAGACACCTTTTAACCATGATCAGAGTCATAAGCAACACTGTATAATACATTTAAAAACAATTCAAAACTTCTGAGGAACCAAACGTTAATAATATACGAGAGAGATAACTATACAGTTGATGAAATGCGAAAACAATCCCCAGTGTGGCATGAGGAATATCTGCACACCATATAGCATGTACAAGCTAGATAAATTACTAGTAACATATGCCAGGGAAGTTAAGTATCTGAAAATGGGCAGGCTTCAGAGACAAATGTTAAGCTAACAAAGCAGTGCATTCTATGACTTTCTAAAACACTGAACCTCATGTCAACACTTAGGCCATTTAGCATCATTATCTTAGTCTCAACAGCAGAAGCAGGAGGGGAAAAAAAAGCTTAGAATCTACTTCTGTCAACAAATCAGTAGCTGGCTTAGAATGTGTGACAAATATGAAATTGTCACTTGACCTCCCTCGGCTTAAGATATATAGCACTGTGCAAGCAGATAAGCAGATTCCGCAATGAAAACAAGGCATCATCTTGGCTATGCAAGAAAAAATATCTATCTTCTGCAATCTTTCACATAATGTTTTTCTAAAAATGTTTTGGGCCATCAGTAGAGAGAGAGAGAGAGAGAGAGAGAGAGAGAGAGAGAGAGAGAGAGAGAGAGAGAGAGAGAGAGAGAGAGAGAGAGAGAGAGAGAGAAAGAGAGAGAGAGAGAAAGAAAGAAAGAAAGAGAGAGAATGCGTGTACTCCTACACACGTGTTTCTTTAAGATAACTACACTCCTAAGGGTGAGGCTGAAAGCCACATGCGATCCTCCTTTTTTACTTAAAATATATATAAACTGCACTTACATTTTACTTGCTACTGGATGGCAAACTTCTCCAAGTAAGGTACAAATTAGCTGAGGTACATTATGACAGTTCAAACACAAGCTTTGTAACTGAAAGTGTAGCTACTTAAGTTCTCAGTGTTTAATCTTTGTATGCCTGAACAATAAAGCTAGTACTTTTTATATCCAATTTCATTTCTGAAGATCTCAAATTTTACATACACAGCAAGTACTCATAAACCACATTTGTCTTTATTTCAAAAAATAAACAAAAATGTGTTGATTTTAGAATATTATCAGATGTGATAAAACAGTACTATCGACTATATGTATTGCCTTCACACTCAAGTATGACATTTTACATATACAAACTATGCTGGCACATTTTTACTTCTGCATGAAAAGCACAATTAATGGAAGTGTCACCAGTATCTTTCTTGGTATGTCCTGTACGGAAACATGTCATACAACCAATTCTACTGAACGAGAAATTGATAAGGTAAGAAATAGACGGCAGCAGTAACAGTAGTGAAAATTCAAAAATTTCATCTGTAAAATGTGTACTATTATGTCTATATATCTATATATATATATATATATATATATATATATATATATATATATATATATATATATATAAAAATATGTATGTGTATATATACATACATACATTAGATTCACTGACAACGCTGCTCCTAAGAAAGCCTGGTGCATATGCAAAGTAATAATGTATGTTTACAAATGACTGCATGTTTCTGTTAAAAGAACCAAGACAGGAATACCTGTTCTCCCAGACTCTTTTTTTATATTAGCAGTGGCTCTGCAGACAGCTAAGTTTTTTTTTTTTTTTTAAACATGTCAAGTCTCCAGGAGTAATAGCAGCCTCAGATATGATTACATTAAGTAGCAAGGGATATGGGGGGATTTACCTGCATAAAACTGTAATTTTGACAAATATCCATCCATTATCTTACAATCAAAACTGTATTCAGTACAGAACATTTCCTTTTTTACAAGATCTATTAAGTTATGAATTATATCCTTTAAGACCTGTAATCCATTTTCTAGTTAAAAATGCTAGAAACTATAAGATACACCTGTTTAAATAGGAATGAAAAACATTCCGAATGACTATAACATTAACTCTGACCTTATTTGTCTCAATTTAGGAACTTGTTATTTAAATAAAAAAGCTACAGCATGGCAATTCTGAAACAGCTAACTAAAGCTTAGCAAGTGATGATGCAAACATACAGCCAAGGAGATGGCACAATTCATATACTGTTGCAGCCCGGAAATTAATGACATTGACAATTTACCACTACAAGTTTTTGCCATTGAAACAGTGACAGAATTAACGGCTAAGGACAAATATGTTATGACTATTACAAGAAATGCTACAAGCTGCATTTTAGTTAGCGTGCCTTAACAAGACAAAATTGAAACCCCAAAGAAGAAGATCAAACTAAACAGTGTGATCTCAACTAAATTTACAGTCATAGCACGCACACTTATTCTGCAACTCATCACTATAGACTCTCTTACAGAAATGCAACTTAGAATACACTATTCAGTTACTCTATGCAACATGGGATAAGCACTCTGCTAGCCAATTAGAATAGACTTAGTCAATCCTGACTGGATCCAGTTTTGGGGTCATAACTCTTTCTTCATTCTGAATTACATATTTACTTTACTTTTCTTCCCTCCTTCTCTATTCAGACGATGGAAGGTGTGTGACCCATAGTTTCATAGGTAGGTACTAGGCTATCTGCTCAAAGGCATTTATAAGCCTAGCCAGAATGTGTTGGCTTTCGCCGCCCCCTTAGATTAGTTCCTTGTGCCTCTGCCCAGCAGAGCCACTGAAGTGATCCCCGGGGTAAACTTGGTTTCCCATCCACTCGTCAAGGTTTCTCTTGAAGAGGGTTAGCCAGGAGCTCTGCCTAATGTAGATTGGAATCTTGTTCCAAAGCATGGGAAGTCTCTGGGACAGGAATCCATCCCTCCAGCACATCCTATCTATTGTTGTGGTGAGGTTTAGATCCCTAGAGCATGTGGCTCAAGGGGATATGGTTTTCTTTAGGTGGAGCATGTCCATCATTTCTGGGTTGGACATGGCCTTGTATGTCAGGCAGAGATCACCTCTGAGTAGGCGGTATGCAATCAAGTAGAGCTGGAGTTTCTTCAGTCAAGCTGCATAGGGCATCTGTTTGAGGCCAGTGATCTTCTTGGTGAGGGACTTCTGTGGTCTTTCCAGCTGTTGCAGGTGTCTTCTAAGGTACATCCCAAATGGGATGTTGTACTCTATGATGGGTCTGATGAGTGATGAGCAGAGGGGCACAATGACCTCTTCTGATCTGGATGCAAACCCTTTTGTGGTTAGGTGGGCCACATAGAAGGATTTTCTAACCACTCTGGCAATGTGGGCCACATAGAAGAATTTTCAAACCACTCTGGCAATGTGATTATCAAAGGAGAGATTACCATCTACTTGGGTCTCCAGATCCCTTATTACGTCTTCCGTATTTAGGGGACTACCACCTATGTGGTAGTTTGTGGGTACTTTATTTTTTCCAAAGGGGACGACCATGCACTTTTTGGCATTTAGCTTGAGGCCATGGTTTTGACAACAGGTATCAGTCTCAGTGAGACCCTTTTGGAGGATGTCTGCATCAGCTAGAGAGTCAATTATAGCCCCTAGTTTGCAGTCGTCTGCGAACTTGGCCAGCCATAGTCCTCCTGTGCTTGCCTGTACCTCTGAGAAGTATATGCCAAACAGGAGGGGTCCTAGGACTGAGCCCTGGGGAATGCCACTTGTAACCGGTTTAGAGTCAGACCTAGCTCCCACAACTCTTGCCATGTGGGTTCTGTCCATGAGCCAGTTGGCAACCCATCTCGTGACGTAGAGGTCTATGTTCAGGCTGGTGAGCTTGTCTATAACACCAGAGTGGGGAATGGTGTCGAAGGCCTTTGCGAGGTCTAGGTAGGCTGTGTGGATCACCTTTTCCTCATCTATAGCCTTGGTAACTGTCTCAAAGAAGTCCACCAGGTTTAGGAAGCATAGTCTGCTCTTAAAGCCGAACTGGGTAGGGTCCAGTGTTTGGAGGTTCCCAATGTCTCAGTTAATGAGATCCATAATGATGCGCTGCAAAACCTTGCAGACCAGGCTAGTCAGGCTTATAGGGTGATAGTTCCAGAGGTCTGTTGTTGCTCCACCTTTATGGAGCGGAATAACCGTTGCTGTGCGCCACTCTATGGGCACGTAACCTGTGGAGAGGCTGAGTTTGAACAATGTGTTTAGGTGAGGGGTTAGTTCATTTTTGAGCTCGTGTAGGATGCAGCCAGAGACACCGTCCGGTCTCACTGATGCTGTGTTTTTGGCTTTGGAGAGGGCTGTTTTAACCTGAGTGTCTGTGATTTCAGGGGCACTGCATTCTTCTGGTATAGTTATGGGCCCTTTTGGGGGTGAAGTTTGCACTGAACCTGTCTGCCAGGATGTTGGCGATATCGATCGGTTCAGTGTATTTTGTGCCATTCTGCACTAACTCCAAGCAGATCCGAGAATTGCCACTTAGATTCTTGACATAGCTAAAGAATGCCTTCTGGTTATCCTTGGGAGTCCTTGGCAATTTTTCTTTCGAAGCTAGCCTTGGATGATTTTATGAGGGATCATAGTTTCTTGCCGATACTGATCATGGAGGTCTTCCCTTCTTGGGATTTTATTCTTTTCTGTACTAGTTTCCTCCTTCTATTGTATAGCTTATTGATGGCAGAGGTCCACCAGACTGGTTTCCTTTTCTTTAAGGAGTGAGTCTTTGTTTTGCTTGGGATAGCTCGATCCATCCATTCTTGCAGGTGCCCGTAGAGTGCATTAGTAAAGGATTTTGTAGCTTGGGCAGCATTATCCTTTAGCATGAGGGCTTTGAAACTTTCCACTTCGGTCTTAAGTAACGTGAAGTTTGCTTTTGAAAAGTTTTTCATGGTGGTTTCTTTGACTGGGGGAGGGGGTAGAATGTGGATATCCACAGTAATTAGTTTATGGTTAGATCTAACCAGCGAGGGGTTGTTGGTCGCCCATGTTGGTGATGACCAGGTCCAATATGTTGTCACCTCTGGTGGGGGTGTTGATCAGTTGATCTAGGGTGTTTGAGTTTATAAATTCTAGGAAATGTTGGGCAAGATAGTTAGTACTTGAGTAGTTCTTCCAGCTAATGTTTGGGTAACTGAAATCACCCAATATCAGGGTGTTTGGTAGAACCTTTATGTTTCCCAGTGTTTCCAGAAATGCGGAATGGGGGTCCGGGACATGGTGGGTGATCTGTAGCAAGCTACAATTTGAATTGCAGTTTTGCCCATTGTTAGATGCACGTGGATGATCTCTGAAGCATCGTGCTGTAGTGCAGGGGTGCTCTCTGGAGCCTTAAACCAGGTTTCTGTTACTGCACATATATTGATTTTCTCCATACTGAGGAGTGCCTCGAGTGCATGCATTTTGAGGTTTAGACTTCTGGCATTGAGTAGGATTACCCTCAGTTTTTTGTTACTTGTGCCATTTACGGCGATGGGTTTGTCTTTTGAGCCTTGCCTAAAAAAGGCACTATGGGGGTGACAAGAGCCTTGGCCAGTATTCGAAAGCCTAAGGGTGAAAGGTGCAAGCCGTCTCTAGCGAAGCAGCATGGCTTGTCGAGCATGTCATCCCAAGCGGACAGACACTGGATCCCCTTTGAATGACACCAGAAGCTTAGCCAATTGATGAAACTGATAATTTTTTCTTTATACCATGGTATCATTCTTGGTGAGGGCAGGATGTTACTCAGGGTTAGGGTCATACCAGCCTGGGCTACATGATCATAGAGCTCTTCCATGTCTCTTTTCATGTAGTCTAGGGAGGTAAAGCTCAGGTCATTCACACCAACATGGACAATAACAGAGTCATATTTGCACATGTCCTGGAGTGACCAGAGTGCTTGTGCTATGTGGTGGATCCTGGCACCAGACAGGCAATTAACAGTAACCTTCTCCTTTTTCAGTCTAGTGAGTGGGACTTCACTGTGCCTGACTATAGAGTCACCTATTACTAGTGTGTTGGGTATGTTATTTTGCCTTAAGGGCTGTGATTGCATAGCACACTGATTTTGTGAAGTATATATTTCATTGTTTGTGTTTGGGGGGGGGGGGTGGAGGTTGCTTGGACGTCTGTTTTGGAGGTCTCGGTTGCTTTTGCAGATTTTTATTTATAACCTCCGAGTATGTTTTCGTGTATTTGTGTGTTTTTTGCCAGTGCTGGTTTCATAATATACTCCCAGTTTTTTGCATGAAGGGCATGTTTTCCTCCTAGGGGTGCAAGTACTGTTAAGAACAAGTCATTGTGAACTTTTTCCATGGGGGGGTGGCTTACCACTCCCAGGTTTTGAGGAGGGAGCACTCCATTGTTTAGATCTGTGCATACCCTGAGACTGTAGTCTTTGGTTCATAGGTAGGTACTAGGCTGGCCTATACAAGCCTCGCCAAAAAGGTACCCTGGCATTTGCCACCCAAGAAAATTCCTGTGCCACTGTCGAGCAGAGCCACAGAGGTGATCCCCGGGGTGAATTTCCTATTTCCCATCCAATCATCAAGATTTTTCTTGAAGAGTGCTAATGAGGAGCTTTGTTTGATATAGATAGGTAGTTTATTCCAGAGTATGGGAAGTCTCTGGGACAGAAATCTATCCCTCCGGCATGTTCTGTTTATTGTGGTGACAAGGCTTAGGTCCCCTAGAGCATGTAACTCGGAGGGATTGGGATTTCTTTAAGTGGAGCATGTCCAACAGCTCTGAGTTTGACATAGCTTTGTTTGTTAGGCAGAGATCACCTCTGAGTAGGCGATATGCGACAGAGTAAAGCTGGAGTTTTTTGAGACTGTCTGCGTAGGGCATCTGTTTGAGGCAAGTAATCCTCTTTGTGAGGTATTTCTGCGACCTTTCCAATTGTTGTAGATATCTTGTGAGATACATACCAAAAGGGGCTTTGTGCTCTATAATGGGTCTAATGAGTGATGAGTAGAGGGGAACAATTACCTCTTTTTTTTTTTTCTGGATGAGAAACCTTTTGTGATGAGGTGTGCCACATAGAAGGATTTCCTGACTATTGTGGTGATGTGATTATCAAAGGAGAGACTACTGTCCACCTGTGTCCCAAGGTCTCTTATCATACTTTCGGTGTTAAGTATACTACTGCCTATGTTGTAGTTCATGGGTACAGAGTTTTTACCAAAGGGGATGACAATGCACTTTTGGCACTGAGCTTGAGGCCATGGCTTTGACACCAGGCATCTGTCTCAGTGAGGCCCTTTTGTAGGATGTCCACATCGTTATGAGTTTTGATTATGGCTCCTAGTTTGCAGTCATCTGCAAACTTCGTTAGCCAAAGACCTTCTGTGTTAGCCTGTACTTCAGAGAAATAGATACCAAACAGGAGAGGACCCAGGACTGAACCCTGTGGTACTCCACTTGTCACTGGTCTGAAGTCAGATTTGGAGTCTGCTACTTTCACAGTGTGGGTGCTGTCAGTGAGCCAGTTGGCAACCCATCTTGTGACATAGGGATTTATACCTAGTTTAGTGAGTTTATCTATAATTCCAGAGTAGGGGATGGTGTTGAAAGCCTTGGCAAGATCTAGATAGGCTGTGTGAACCACCTTACCCTTGTCTACGGCTTTGGTGACTGCTTCAAAGAAGTCTATCAGGTTTAGGAGACATGATCTGCCTTTTACAAACCCGAACTGGGTGGGGTCCAGAGTTTGGAGATTACCAATGTCTTTGTTTATAAGTTCCATGATACGTTCCATGGCCTTGCAGACCAGGTTTGTCAGGCTAATGGGGTGGTAGTTCCTGGGGTCCGTGGTGGCTCCCCCCTTGTGGAGTGGGATAACAGTCGCTGTGCGCCATTCAGCAGGCACAAAGCCTGAGGTGAGGCTTTGATTGAACATGGTACTTAGGTGGGATACCAGTTCGTTCTTTAGTTTGTGTAGAACGCAGCCTGGGATGTTGTCTGGTCCCATGGATGCTGTGTTCTTGGCTTTGGAGAGTGTGGATTTTACCTGTGCAGCCATGATTACAAGAACTTTGCATTCTTCCGGTATAGAGAGGGGCTCTTTAGGGAATGACAGGGGGGTAACGTTAGCACTGAAGCTATCTGCCAGGATGTTGGCAATATCAGTTGGGTCTGTATATTTAATGCCATTGTGCTGTAACTCAGAGCAGATCTGAGTGTTGCTATTGAGATTCTTGACATAGCTATAGAATGCTTTGTGGTTGTCTTTAGAATCAGTGGCAATTTTGTTTTCGTAACTAGCTTTGGAGGATTTTATCAGGGATCGCAGCTTCTTACTGAGGCTGACCAGGGAGCTCCTCCACTCATGGGATTTTACTCTCTTTTGCAACAGTTTCTTCCTTCTGTTGTACAGTTTGTTTATGGCAGGGGACCACCAGATTGGCTTCCTTTTTTGGAGGATAGCATCTTGTTTCTGTTTGGGATAGCACGATCCATGCACTCATGTAAGTGCTTATAAAGTGCAATTGTGTAGGATTCAGTAGTTGTAACTGTATTGTCCATCTGCATGGGTGTCGTGAAGTTCACCAATTCTGTCTTAAGAAGCATGAAGTTGGCTTTGGAGAAATTTTTTACCATGGTTTCCTTAATGGGGGGGGGGGCAGGATGTGGATATCTAAGGTAATTAGCTTATGGTTGGATCAGACCAATGAGGCATTGACTTCAGGTGTGGAACACCGGTCACTCTTGGTAATGACTAGGTCTAGGATATTGTTGCCCCTGATGGGGGTATGGATAAGTTGATCCAGGGCATTGGAGTTTATGAATTCCAAAAAGCGTTGAGCGAAGGAGTTGGCACAGGAGTAGTTTTCCCAGTTAATGGTGCAGTAGTTGAAATCGCCCATTATTAGGGTGTTTGGTTGAACCCTAATATTTTCCAGTACATCAAGAAAAGAGGAATCTTGGGGCATGGTGGATGATCTGTAGCAAGCTACAATTTGGATTGCAGTTTTGCCCAGAGTTAGTTGCACTTGGATAACCTCGGCTGCATTATGCTGAGCAACTAGCCTGGAGGTGTGGATATCCTTAATGAATATGGACATACCTCCGCCTTTGGTGTTCCGGTCCAGGTTACATGGCCAAAACGTGTGGTATGAGTTATAGCCTGGTAGTGCAGGGGTGCTCTCTGGAGCCTTGAACCAGGTCTCAGTCACTGCACATATAAAATCAATAGATAGATAAGGGTATGTCCTGGTAATCACAGGGGTCACACTCATCAGACTCATGGTCTGAAGAAGCAGAAGGAAAACCAATTCTTTGTCTTTTAGAGGGGGAAGGCTGGCTTCTCCTAATTAAAGTAATAAGGTCTTCAGCCATTCTAAGCATTTGTTTCTGTGGCATGGGAGCTTCAGAATGGTACTTAGCTCATCAGTTTCCTAGGTGTAGTGCGAACTCTGGGCCTGAGAAATTTGGTAGATTTAGTCATTAACACAGTAGTCTGTTTAATACTAACATTGGAAGGTCTGAATACACCCTCAGAAGCCGGTGCTTGCACAGCAGCTCCGGATCCATCCAAGCTAAAGACATCCGCAGGTTCCATAGTCGAAGAAGCATCTCCCAGCATACCAGACTTCGAGTGGGTCTCAGTAGAGGCCAGTGAATCTGTAGCAGCGGGTAACAGGGGCTGCGAAAGCACCTGAGTACCGGTGGACTGGCGACTAGCTTAATGGATGCGTCGTTAGCAGTTTTGGACCTATGCGGTCTGTCTCTGTCTTTATCTTTGCATTGTTTTGGAAGGTCAGTAGTCGGATGGTTTACCGATGCCATTTCGGAATGAGAGAGAAAGAATTTTGAGACAATAATAGCCCGACAATGAATAGTTCAGGCGTTGAACAAGGCACAAAACCGACAGCGAGGGACGTCGTGCTCTGGGCCTAAACAGGTGACGCAGTAAGAATGAAAATCTCTGTGAGGTATTTGCTTTCCACAGGCAAGACAATTGTTAGCTTTTTCTGAAATCAGTTAGAGCAAGAAAAAAAGGATCCCCAATGGGGTACTTAGCTTTAGAAGACTTCAGGTTTGAAACTCGAAAAACGAAAATTTCAGGTAGCTGTCGACTGGCACTTACAAACTGCTGCTGCTTCGGGCTCCTGTGTCACAAGAAAAGCTGATGTAATGGCATCGGCTATATGTTTTATACCCCTGACAACCTGACGTCATGGATGAGGCAAAAGCATCTCTCACAGAAATCCCAAGACTCTGGTATTCGTGCCGACTGAGGGCTACCTGCAGGCAGATAACCCAAGTGTGATGACTGCAACAGTGAAACATGAAGAACATCTAAGGATGTCATTGTCCCCCTTAACTCAGTCCTCAGTAGGCCAATCATTAAATATAATGCCTTTTTTGACATGCATCTGTCCAGGCATGCCCACATGATAGCTTACTAAAAGTATACAAGGCCAAAACAACATGCCTACATGGACCAACTCAAAGCCCTGTCACTATACTCTGTATACAGACTGCTAAAAGGTGACCTGCTGTGTCTGGCACACAAGGCATCCTCCGACTCATTACTGATGGATTTACTGTACATTAGCAAGTCAAATAGCATCAAATACTCTGTCTAGGGATCTAAACTTCTTAAGCATCATCAACCAAAGAGTTTAGAGTGACAGGTATATTTTGCAGAAGATACTACTGCTTTGGTATCCACATAACAGAAGTTATGTACTCACCATAATGATGCATCTGTGTTGTCCATTTTCATTCTTCCTCAACTGAAGGGCCATTGATCTGACACAACCACTTTAACAAGATTTACAGATCCAACTCTTAAGCTCCTCCCTTTACTCATACCGTCCTATCATACCTGAGATTGAGTTTACTGTCCCAAATAACATATGCATGACACCAAATTTCTATAAAAAAGGAGAATAGAGGCATGGAAAAAAGGCTGGAGCTCAAACATGGAACAAACAGGTTCCCACAGCATCCCTTAGGTCTCTTAGGATGGAGGGCAGGAAGTTGAGGAAGAATGAAAATGGACAACACAGATGCCTTATTATGGTGAGTGCATAACTTTTGTATCTGATGCTGTCATTTTCATTCATTCTATATAAATCTTAGGTGGTTCTCAAGGAAGGATATTCCAGAATACGGCAGAGCCAAATGCTGTCCTATTCCTGGAAAACAAATCTAACTTTTAATGAGCAATAAAAGTAGGAGAGCATTGGACAAAGTGGCAGTGGCACAAATATCATCTATAGACATATTTGACCAAAAAGCAGTTGCAATGGCTACAGACCTAGTAGAATGTGTTTTGGGGTTTGGGCAAATATAACTCTTTCGTTGCAAACAAAAGATTTACAAAAATCAGTCAAACATTTAGCTAGAATCACTTTAGATAAATAATTGGTCAGTCTTATTGAAATCTTTGGTTCTGTGAAGATAAAAATCTAAGCGACTGATGCATGTCCAAAAGATATAGTATGTATTCAAACCTGTTTGAAAATTCTGGAAAGAATATAGGTAGATTGATAATGTGATTAATGTTGGATTCAGAAGCCACCTTAGGTAAAAAAGATAGGTTCTTCCAGGAAACCCTATCTTTATGAATTATCAGATAAAAAGCTCTAGAGGAGAGGGCCTGGAGTTCAGATAATGGCCTAGCGGAAGTGACAGCAACCAGAAAAATTGTTTTCCAAGACTGGAACCTAAGATCTGTTTTCACTGATAGTTCAAAGGGAGGTGGAGGTGGAGCTCGAGCTTGCAGCACAACAATCAAATCACATGGGGGAGTAGGATCCTTGCCTATAGGCCTGAGTGGAAAGGTGCCTTTAAGATAAGGCTTTGTACAACTTTGAAGAAGCCAAAGATGCGTAATTTTTACCTGAATGAAAATTGGAAATAGCTGCCAACTGAAACTTGATAGCTGAATAACTCTAACTGTTGTCAAAATGGAGGCCAGAAATTCAAGAATAGCAGAGATTGGGGCAAAGAAGGGACCTAGACCTTTCTGGAAGGCTTAGATTGAAAATCTCTTCCATTTACTTTTGTAAATTTTTCTAGTAAAGACATTTTAAGAAGATAACTGAATACAGGAGACTAGGAAAGACAGTCTGGACTGTCTAGCAATTAGTGGAAGTGGAGAAACCAGGCGGTCAACTTCAGAGGGTTGATACATGAATGTGTCATTCCTGACAAGTGAGAGAGCAGCACATACATAAATTGAGGCCAGAGAAAGGGAAACCATACTTGATGAAGCCAGAAAGATGCAATGAGGATAACCATGCTTTTCAACTGGAATGCAGAAATTTGGGAATTGGAGGTAACATGGGATAGGCATAGAGACAACAAGAGGGCCACTCGTGGACTACAGCATCTGTCGGTGACTTCTCCAGTGGAGGAACTAGGGCAAAGAACCTGCTGCACTTGTTGTGGGGAGAAGTGAAAAGATCGCAGCATGACTGGCCCCATCAACAGAAAATCCCCTCAGTCACTTTGCCATCGAGAGACCACTAGTGAGGCATCAGAATGGACCTGCTTATTTTGTCTGGAACCACACTGGCTTTCCCCAGTATGTGCATTGCTATGAGAAAGCAGCTTGAAGCAGCTTGAAGAGATCACCCATTCCCACACTATCATTGCCTCTTGACATAGAGGATAAAATTTGGTTACCCCCCTGTTTGTTTATGTACCAGACTACTGACATGTATCAGATTTGAATTGCAAACATCCCATAGGGGAGAACATCTTGAAAGGCCTGCAATGCCATGAGGACTGCTGTCATTTCCAGCACCCTGATGTGTGAATTTGTCTCTTCTGCGGACTATGTGCCTTGAACTGTCCTTCCCAAGAAATGCCCCCACCCCCAGTTTGAAGGCATCCATGGTCACTGTGGCTACATGTTGAGGGAGAACAAATGGACAGCCTGAGAAACTTCATCTGAATGGATCCACCAAAGAAGATCTTTCTTGCAAACTAGTGTGATCCTGACTGGTGTGTACAAGGGCTGATGAAGAATAAACCACTGTACTGACAGTTCACTGCAGAATTCACATAAGAAATCTGCTAACAGAACCAGAGTATTTGTTGCTGTCATGGACCCTAAGGCTTGCAAAACAAGTCATGCTGGAGGAGGAGAAGTCAAGATCACTTCCATGACCTGAGATCAGAGGGTCTGTACTCTTGAGGAGGAAGTGATGCTATCTGACTGACCGTGTCTAGATGAGCACCTATAAACTCCAGATTCTGTGTAAATGTAAGTTATGACTTGGTATAGTCGACTGTAATGTCCAGATGATGACATAACTCGAGCAAGTAGCCCCGTCCTTTTATAAGTAGATGCCTTGTCGGAGCAGTCAAGAGCCAATCATCTAAATATGGAAACACATGGAATCCCAGCAATCTCAGGTGAGGTGCTACCACCAGCATGCATTTGGTGAACACCTTGGAGGATGTGGTGAAGCCAAAGGGCAGTGCTCTGAACTGGTAATGACCGGCTCTCAACCAGAAGTGCAGACATCTCTTGGGAGTGCCTGTTCATTTTGATGTGATGACAGATTTCCAGGATGTGTACTATCCAGCACATCCAATCGTCCTTTCTCAGCAAAGGCAAAATAGATTGAACAGTGACCATCCAGAACTTTGAATATTTCATGTACTGGTTTAGTTTGGGGAGATCCTGGATGGGTCATTTTTGACACTAAAAAGAATCTTGAGTAGATTCCAGAGCCTAACTGGTCTGGGGTGTACTTTTTGGATGAGCTTTTCTAGCAGCTGTTCTATTTCCAGGGCTGCTGCCTTCCTCTGATTGGATAAAACATTGGGAATCTTTATTTTTATACGTGGGGGATTTAGGAAAATGGTATGAAGTAACCCCGGGGATATAATCCTCTGCACCCAAGTATCTCTTGTGATGGATGTCTGAGTTTCTGGATGCAGACAGAAGCACCCCCCCCCCCCGCTTGCCTCCAGGGTACAGCAGCCAGGCAACCTTTAGAAATGCTGGTAGGGTTTATCCAAGAATGTAACCCTGGTTCTGGAGGCAATCTCTGCTGCGAGGGTGGTGTCTCCTGTTACAGACCCCCCCCCCCCCACTCTGGGCAGAACAGTCTCCCCCGTCAGGTTTAGAAATGCCATTGGGACTTGTGAAACCACATCTTACCACCTCCTTGATTCCGAGAGAAAACCTCAGAGGAAATGAAAACAGATCCCAATGGCAAACAAGGTTTTTCCATCTTGTTCACTCCCGGAAAGCATGTCCTTCATTTTGGGGCCAAATAAGGATGATCCAGCAAAGGGAACATTGATGAACAAAGATTTGAAGGGCTCTGCAAAAATCACAGAGGCACATCCAGGCATGTCTCCTAATGACTAAGCACGAACCCGCCACCCTTGAGGTACCCTCAGTAGAGTGAGATAGCCTCATGGACCTGTTGGTAATGGACAGGAGGGTGGCCATTTATGAAGAAGCTTTCTTCTGCTACTCCACAGAAATGAACCCAGAATGAGATTTGGAGAGCTTCTTGAGCAAATCTTTTTGTAATCTTGTTAAGTGAACCATATAATTCAGCAATCACAGGGCAAAGGCTACTGAAGCATAAATGCACTTGCTAAATCTGTCCAAGGCCCTAGACTTCCTGACAGGGGGCCAGATAGATAAGAAAGAACTTGCAAAGCAGAGCTTATTAACTGCCACCACAACCATGGCATCTACAGGAACTCCCTTGCTCCAGTGGACTTGGTCCTTCGTGGGAGCTAGAAACTTATCTGGATGCCTGGGGATAGGCACCACTGTATTCGGCTTCTTCCATGCATGGCATAAGACTAGGTCTATCAACTTAACCTGTGGGACCACCCAAGCTTTGCCATACTGGAAAGCCTTCAGAAACACAGACTCCTCCTGGGAAGGTGGGGGTCGGAAGACTATTCATCCCACCTTTTTGCTTAAGAAGTTTCACAGTCTCTCCAAAGGAGACATCATCAGGTGGTGATCAGGGGACCCCCTCCCCTTCAATGAAGTTGTGTCCTCAGTAAGAGATTCCTGGGGAGAATCTAGGTCTCCTTTTACACCTCGTCCTCCTAGGGACCTCATCAGTGGGATGCTCTGTGAGGTCTGGAAGAATTTATAGAATCCTGAATCAGTATGGTCTGCAAATCAGATTGGGGTGGCTGTCCTGGTGGAACAGAAGATAGAGGCTCAGTGCAGTTCCTACAGGGGATGACCAGACTGATCTGAAAAGGGAAGGGATGTGTCTTTCCTAGACAAAGAAAATGTCTCTAATACCTTAAAGATGGAAAACCTAACAGAAACAAGAGTCCTCCACACAGCAGCTAAGGCAGTCTGTACCAGAGCACTCCGTGCACCTACTGGTTCCCACCATGAAGCAGGTGTTGGACCAGAGAGGTCAAACGCCAACGTTCTGAGGGGAAGAGACTGCTCCAACAACTTCGGAGTTGACCCAAACCCCCCAGACCTGGTGTCGACACTTGGGCTCAGAGACTAGTCCTGCTCCAAAAGGGTAGGAGCCAAATGACTCCGGGAAACTACTGGAGCCACTGAACCACACATTGTCTGATCCAATAGAGACAACCCTGGGGACTTCAGATCCGAGAGCTCTGAAACCACAGGTCAGATTGGAGAAAGATATATAATGTGTGCCTGAGCAGGGGGCAGGCTCATGGATCTGATGGAAGTCAGAGCCAAAATAACCTTGGGAACATGGTCCAATGATATCTAAGTTTTGGTGCAGACAGATCCTTAGGGGAGATCAGATCTGATGGTTGTAAAATCTACGCTGGAGTTTTGGTGGTCAGAGTTGACTAAAGAGAATGATCAGGTGACCATTTCTTGGGCTACTTCTCTTTCGGCACCAGATTATGTTTAGATTTTTCTGCCTTTTTGGAGGGGGTTTCAGCCCCAGCCAAAGAAGATACTTTAGAAGAGGGGAAAGGCATCTTAACATTAATTTGTTTTTCATGTCTCTAAGGGCACAAGTGTTGAAAACTGCTCAAATAGAGCGATGGATATCTAAGTGCAAAGCACCCGAATAATAAAATGCACTCCTTGTGAGCATCCGAATTTGGAATTTTACGGCCATAAGAAATGCTTTTCTTAAAGCCAGTTGGCTTATCAGCCATCCCCATGAGAATCCACTGAATACAGACAATGTGTAGCTATACTCAAATAGCAAGGAGACTAAGGGAGAAAAAGTTATTTATTTATTTTTTTAAACATCAGTAGTAGGGAACCAACAGTGGTACTAACAGAATACCCTAAAACAGGGTAGGAGAGCAAGGCATCAATGATACGAAAGGTACCTGCTATTGAGTATACAGGCCTCGGTTAGCACTTCAGAAGGAAAAAGGGGGAAATCCATAAAATGAAAGAGAGAGCTCAAATAGTTCCTTACATGGAGGATAAAAGGAGGATGACATCAGGAGTTAATTTAAAATAGAAAGAGGTCAAAAACCACAAGTACATCTCCTATGCTAGAGAGAAATGGAATCCACGTCTGATCACTGCAGTGGCAAACAAGATCTGTGGTATGCTAGGATGATAGAGCATTATGGGTAAAGGGAGGCACTCAATAGTTGGATCCATGAATCTGGTAAAAGCGGCCAAACTGGATCAGAGACCCATCAGATGAGGAATAAATGAAAATGACAACATCAGGTCAAAAGTTCATCCCTATCTATTTTCTTTTTTATTGAATAAATCACTTAAACCATATTGACGCATTTTCAGTTGCCAACATTACAAATCCTTTATAATCTTCTATACAGTCATTGTCAAACATTACCTATCTCACTCATTTCCTGCCTTACCTTAAACCTCATTCCTCCTAAACATTAATCTGATTATGTAGATCCCACAATTCCCACTTCTATGTAATTTGCTCCTATCTTCTTCTAAACATACCACTTCCAGTTCCTTTTATCTCTGTTACTATATTCACTAAGTCTAGTGCAGTTGGTTTAGACAGATTTACATTTTCTAGTAATTGCTTTTTTAACAGCCACCAGAATTAGACTCAGCAAGGCCTTACTATGTCTAGGCATTTCTGATTCTGTATCACAGCTCAAAAGAAAAGCATTTCCTTAGTCACACCAATTTGCTCGTCCAGTATTTCTACAGAGAATTTTTAAGTCTGACAACTCAGTACACTCCCAAAAAAACATATTCCCAATTTTTCCTTTCTTCCCCCGACACTTCCAAAATTTGCAATCTACCTGAAAATAATTCTTAGGAATCTGCTTGGTGCATTAAAATACCTATGCAAACACTTCCAAAGATACTGTATCTTCTAGACTTTGTTGCATATTTTGCAGGCATACATATATCGTCCCATTGTTTCTTTGTTAATTGCTTATCCAATACCGCTCTTCTCAATGCTTTCTAACCTCCCTGACGGACTCTTATAGTTATCATGCAATATTTTATATGCCCTACTAAATCATCCCTTTTTTAATCCCTGTCCATAAATGCAACTTAGATCTATGAATGGGAATCACAAATTTTACCCCAGACTGCCCCCGTATTACTAATGGAAAGAGGCAGCTCCTAAATTCTTTATCCCAAGCATGGTATGATCTCAGTTATTCTCATTGGGGCTTATATATGTGATTATCAACCATGAGATAAGAGAAGGCCAATCGATAACCAAATAGGACAGGTTATTTCAAGCACAAAAATTGAAACTGGCTAGGCTTAAAATGGCCCACAAGGGTAGATAGCTTAGTACACACCTATGTTCCTATCCCTAGCAAATATTACTAAGAAAAAAATGAAGTTTGGCAATTAGCACAGGGTTTTAAGGCAGTGACCTGCCAATGAGCTGTTTCCTGGTGTCCACGTTTTGAGTCCCTTAGCCGCCATTTGTCTACTATGCGACCTTGAGCTAACCAGACAAACCCAAGACAACTCCTAAGACAAACATGAAGAGGAGAGATTATTTATCCATTAACAAAATATCTGCATGCATCTGAATCTGTATTCCTGGTTTTCACACTTAAATAATTCAAACTGTTTTTTAAGTTTTGTAAGTACAGTAATGCAATGAAAGCACTACGGTCCCACATGCCACAACAATGCCAGGCATAGCAACATGCACACAGATGTGTAGCAGCACATTTCAGCAGTCTTGACTGCCATATCTGGTCTCTAAATGGATATTACCACCCGCCCCAATCTTCCAACCCAAGCTCCACCAAACCAAAGGACCGTCCCATTTTACATGTCTCATTTTTTTCCATGAATACCATTATAAGGCCACATACTCCTGGTACATCACTCTAAGGAAACCAACTAACTTTCTACTTTACCAGTGCAGTAATCATATCTATGGAATACAAGTAAAGGAACAGATTTTACACAACCTCCGAGATTAAAGCATATGGATATAAATATGAACAGATGTATATAAAAGACCAGTAATCTAGCAAACCTGCTCAAAAAACGTGCCTGAAGCAAGGGTGGATTTTACAGATCACTGACGGCTCCTTTTATCAAAAGTATAATAGGAACAGACACCCTACTTTAATAAATGTCAGAGTCCATTCAGAAGAGAACAGCTCTAGAGAACCAGGAGATAAGTAGGAAGCGGCCTGAGTATATAGCACTGTAGGAGGCAAACTGAGATTACAAAGTTGAATCAGAGGAAAACAGTGGACGCATTTTACATAGACAAAGAATTCCAGGAAAGCCTCCAGCTTTTCAATAAAAAGCCAATATTGTGAAGATGAATAGTCTGCACAAAGGAGTCAGGTGGCCCAGCTATTGCTGTTGGCATTTTCAGAAATGTCAGGACACACCACCAGTTTAGTCACGCAGATCACTTTTATGCCGTTCAATCTGGCACATCTATATTACAAGATCGAATGCTTAGGTGATCGAACACCTAAACATCGAACTTGTAATATGGAACCCAAAAATGTCGAATGGCGCAGAAACACACGTCGACCGGCCACGGAAAAAAAAAAAAAAGAAGTTATGTACTCACCATAACATTTCATCTGAGTAGGTAACTTAATTTGTCAGCAACCTGTGGGTATCGGATCAGACCCGGATCTGAGCCGTCAGATTTCCAAGCTAGAGATCCCAGCTCCAAGCTCCTCCCCTTTACCCACAATACCCTGCTACCTCTTTCCAATCCTCAGATCGGGTTTGCCCATCTATATAACCTCACAACGACAAAACAACAACCTGAAGAATCCTAACCTAAGGATTAAACAAATGACCTGAAAAACCATCCTAGGGCTCAGGTAATCAAAGAACCAGGTTAGGGGGAAGGAGGGAGGGTCGGTTGCTGACAAATGAAGTTACCTACTCAGATGGAACGTTATGGTGAGTACATAACTTCTTTATCTGAAGTAGGTAACTTCATTTGATCAGCAACCTGTGGGACAGAGTCCCCAGCTACCAAAAACTTGAGAGGTCCTCAAGGAAGGATATTCCAAAGTACTGCAGAGCCAAAGGCTGCCCTACCTCTAGACACTAAATCCAATTTATAGTGAGAGATAAAGCTATGAGAGGACGCCCAAGTAGCCGCAGAGCAAATGTCATCCAAGGGAACTCTAGACCAGAATGCAGCAGATGTAGCCATAGAGTGGGTAGAATGAGCATGAACCCCTGTAGGCTCCGGCAGGCCAGATAGTTTGTATGTGAGCAGAATGCAATTCGAAATCCATCTGGCCAGAGTTACCTTCAACACAGGCTTACTGAAGAAGGGTTTTGCAAAGAGACAAAGAGCTGATTAGACTTGTGGAATGCAGCTGTTCTGTGTAAATAAAAACGTAACTGTCTATGAACATCTAACAAATGAAGTTTGTACTCACGTTTGTTTTGATAGTTAGGGAAAAAAACTGGAAGATTAATGGACTGATTGATGTTCGCCTTGGAGGCCACTTTAGGTAGAAAGGATGGGTTAGTCCTGAGGGAGACCATGTCCTTATGGAAAACAAGATACGGGACTTTAATACAGAGGGCCTGAAGTTACGACACCCTTCTAGCAGCGGTAAAAGCTACCAAAAAAGGCAATCTTCCAGAACAAGAATTTCAAATTAACAGAAGCTGCAGGTTTAAAAGGAGGTCCAGTCAGAGTCTGAAGGACCAAAGTTAGATCCCATGGAGGGACGGGGTTCCTAGTAGGAGGTCTCAAGAGGAATGTACCTTTCAGAAAGGTCTTGCAAATCTTGGTGAACGCGAGGGGATTGAGATTGTCCCCAATGTGAAAATGGGAGATGGCAGCCATTTGAACCTTTACAGTAGAAGAACTGGCTCCTTGCTGAAAAATATGAGATAGGAAATTGAGCACTGCTGGGATGGGAGCAGTGAAAGGGTCCAATTTACTATGAGACGCCCAAATGGAAAAACGCTTCCATTTACTATTGTAAACCTTCCTGGTAGAAGGCTTATGCACCGCTACCAGGATAGATCTGACTGCAGACGACATACCGGGAGTCCTAGCAACTAATGGAACTGGATGAACCAAGCTGAGAGCTTAAGATCAACCAGATTTGGGGGTATCAATCCTGAAGGATGAGATATCAGATCCGGGATGGGGTCCAAGATCCAGAGAGGAGCTATAAGATGAGACCGCAGGCACAGGAACCAGGCTTGACGAGGCCAGAATGGGGCTATGAGGATAATCTTGTTCCCCAATCGACGAGCTTTCTGTAAGAATTTTGTTATCAACGAAAGAAGAGGATAAGCATAAAGAAGACCGGGTGGCCAAGCATGAACTAGAGCGTCTCTGGTGCTTTCCCCCAGAGGGGGAATTGGAGCAAAAAACTCGCTGCACTTCACGTTGGAAGGCGACGCAAAGAGATCGCAGCAAGGCTGACCCCACTTGCGGAAGATCTGTTTCACTACTAAGGGATTCAGAGACCACTAGTAAGGTGAGAGGATAGTTCGACTCAGTTTGTCCACTAGGATGTTGGACAGACCCAGTATGTGCGTTGCTAACAGAAAATGGTTGGTGGATATCGCCCAATCCCAAACTCTCATGGCCTCTCGGCAAAGAGGGTAAGACCTGGTCCCCCCCCCCAGTTTGTTGATGTACCCAACCACTGACATGTTGTCTGACTGCATCGCAATAGTCCCTGGAGGGAGAAAGGCATGAAGGGCTTGCAACGCTAGAAGCACTACCCTCATCTCCAGAACACTGATATGCAGAACGGTCTCTATCTGAGTCCACGTACCTTGGACATTTCTGCCCGTGTAATGCCCCCCACCCGAGGCGAGAAGCATCCGTGGTCACCGTGGCTTGGGATTGCGGCATAACAAATGAACGGTCGACCTTCCCGAAGCTCTCCAGATTGGAGCCACCAGATGAGGGAACTTCTGCAAACTCTGCTGAGAGGAATCGGTAAGTCCAACAGGTGGTGAAGGATGGACCACTGAACCTGCAAAGTCCACTGCAGAATCATCATGTGTAAGCGAGCTAAGGGCGCGAGGTTGATTGCTGCTGCCATGGACCCTAAAGCCCTCAGGACCGACTCTGCTGACGAGGCTGGTGACAGAAGAATGGCTAAAACGTGTAAGGTCAAACTGCGAAGTCTGTCTGATGTCAAGAAGGCCTTGGTCTGTAGTGTGTCTATTATGGCCCCTATGAACTCCAAGACTTGAACTGGTTGAATGGATGATTTCTTCAAGTTTATGGTGATCCCCAATCGGGACGCTAGAAGTAGGAAGCAATCCCTGGCTAAGCAGAGTAGATGCCTGATGGGGGCGGTAAGGAGCCAGTCTAGGTAAGGAAAAACCTATATTCCCTGAAGTCTCAGGTGGGCCGCTACAACTGCCATGACCTTGGTGAACACCCTGAGGGCTGTGGTGAGACCGAAGGGTAGGACCCTGAACTGGTAATGACTGGCCCCTAGCCAAAAGCGGAGGAACCTCCTGGATCGCCTGTCCATGAGAATGTGATAGTACGCATACTTGAGGTCTATGGAGCACATCCAGTCCTTCTCCTGCAGCAGGAGCAGAATGGATTGAAGTGTGACCATCTGGAATTTCTCCTTGGCAATGAAGAGGTTCATTGCTGAAAAGTCGAAAATCGGCCTTAAGTCCCCCATCTTTTTTGGCACCAAAAAGAACCTGGAGTAATTGCCTAATCCGGATTGGCCTGGGGGGACGTGCTGGATGGCTCTTTTTTTTAGCAGCTTTTTACATCTAAAGCTGCAGCCTCTGTCTGACTGGGTGGAACATCAGGGAGGCACCTCGACTGAGGAGGCAGGTTTATGAAAGGAACTGAGTAATCTCTGGATATTATTCGAAGCACCCAGTGGTCTGTTGTGATAGACTCCCATTGGGCCACGTGCTTCGAAAAACACCCCCCCGACTGCCTCCAGAGAGGAGCAGTCTGGCAACCTCTCAGGGCTGCTGCATGGGTCGGTCAGAAAAAGGTTCCCGCGTCCACCTTGTCCCCCTCGGCCTCTGAAAGACGAAGGGTCCAGAGCGTAACGGGACTGCTGAGACTTCTGGAACCACATCTTCTTTTGTCCTCTCTGGTTCCTGGAAAAGGACCTTTGAGGAGCAGAGAAGCGGACTCCGATGGCAGACAGCGTCTTCCCGTCTTTCTCGCTCTGAACCAATGCGTCACGGACGGTCTTCCCAAACAGGGTAGAGCCGAAGGGTGCAGTCGCGAAGGACACCTCGAAAGGTTCCGCAAAAATCACAAAGCCGGAGCCAGGCATGATGCCTTAAGACAATGCTGGACCCGCTGGCTCTAGCAGCCCCCTCTGTGGCATGGGAAAGTAGCCGCATAGACGTGTTTGAAACAGATTTCAGAATGGCCATGCAAGCCGAGAAAGTCCGTTTGTACTCGGCCGATATGGACTCGGGGGGGGCTCAGCATATTTTTTCACCAGATCCCGCTGAAGTCTAATTACATGAGCCAAATAATTCAGCACCCTTATGGAAAAGGTAGCTGAAGCAAACATCCGCTTCCCAATACGATCTATCGTCTCAGACTCCTTATCAGGGGGATGGATCGAGGAACTATCCTGGGCAAGTTCCTTCTTGGTGGCTGTCACCACCACCATGGCATCTACCGGGGAACCCTTACTCCAAGCTGTCCTATCCACAGGGGGACTAAGAATCCTATCTGGCCTCCTGAGGACTGGCTCTACAGTATCCGGCTCCTTCCATGCCCTGGTAGTGATGAGGTCAACCAGGGAGTCGGCCGGAGGGGACACCCAAGAGGTAGACGGGCCTGCGTCAAACGCCTCCAGGAACATGGACTCGTCCGAGGAAGGTTTTTGGGCTGACCACCCCCCCTTTAGGCGAAGCATTTCCATAATGTCTCCAAAGGAGACGTCCTCGGGGGTTGACCTGGAGGAACCTTCCCCTTCCTCTAAATCGGTGACTTCCGTGAGGGACTCAGGGGAGTCCAAGTGCCTCCTCTTACACTTACGTTTGTGAGGGGCCTCCTCAGTGGGACTGTCCGAGGAGGGCTCACCAACAGGGTAGTGTTCCACCAGTGGAATGGGCTGAGGCGTCAACGCAGGCTGTCCCTGGGACTGGATGATGGAAGACAAGCCCAGCCGCAAGGGAGTGGGGGCGGGATCCGAAGAAAGAGCAAGGAGTCTCGGACCTCTCGAGAGGATCCTCTCCACCATGTCGAAAGCCGCGGGTGAACCTATCTCTCTGGGCTCCGTGGTTAACACCCTCGAATCCGGCACGGGAATCGGCGGAGCCAAAGCTCTCGGACCCGAGAGGGAAGTGTGCTCCAACCGAAACGGAGCTGAAGACACACTGGCCCCCTCGGATCCGACGCACGGCTCGTGGCCCCGAGAGCTCAGATCCGAAAGGGGATCAGACAAACTCAAGGGCATGGCCGGTGTCAAGGTAGCGATAACTATTGGCGCCGACTCCCAGACTCCGCGACTTCTCGGATCCGAAGGCTCCAAAACCCGATAGTGGATCGGAGAAGGAGCTATCGGGGCAAAAAGTGTGGCTGATCTCCCCCCAGAGGGGGGGAGGCAGCAGCACTCCCATCTGCAGTTGGGTTTGGAGGAAACGACGCATCATCCAGTCCATATCAGCATCGGAGAGGCTACGGGTTGACCTAGAGGAGGCCACCAACGCTGGCCGGGAGGGCCGCCGCGATGACCTTGAAGATGGTCGGGCCTCCTCCTCCGGCTCCGGGGAAAACATGGGGAACGGAGCAGAGGGGAGAAATGCCCGGAGACCTTCTGGGGTGAGGAGAGCAGCTTAGCAGGCGGGGCCGAGTCGGCCCGCCGCTTGTGGCTATGCCTCTCTTTCTCCCTCTCTCTCCTTCTCCCTCTCTCTCTCATCTTTTTTTGAGTCCCTCTTTCCCTGGGAAGAAGTGGGAGGTTGAGTCACAGTCTGGGGAGAGGGGACAGCAAGCTGAGCAGCCGCGGCTATAGGCCCCGAGGGAGAGGAGGAGGAAGCAGATTCCGTAGGTAGGAGACCCGCCAGAATTAGCTTATTCCTCCTATCCCTCAGGGCCCGGGGGGGGGTTAAAGGCTGCACAAATTTGGCAGCCCGATGATAAATGAGGTACCCCCCCAGGCAGAGATGCACAGAGTGTGGCCATCTGCTGGGGAAAGCTTATGGCCACACTCAGTGCACTTAGAAAAGATGGCCTTTGGGGCCTCGGCCATGATTTCTAAACTGAAACTCACATGTGCCCACACAAACACTATAAGGGGAAGGGTTCACTAAACTTTAAAACTACGAGGGTAAAACTCAGGGGTTTAAACTAGGGAATTATACTATCCACAAACACAAAAGCTAGAAAGATTTTAAGAGAAAAAATCTACTTACAATCGCCTAAACGCTAGGAGCTTGAGAAAGTCGTGCCTGACAAAGCCACAGCAAACAAGATCTGAGGATTGGAAGGAGGTAGCAAGGTATTATAGGTAAGGTGGAGGAGCTTGGAGCTCGGATCTCTAGCTTGGAAAGCTGCCGGCTTGGATCCGGGTCGGATCCGATACCCACAGGTTGATGATCAAATGAAGTTACCTACTTCAGATACAACTTTACACCCAAACTAAGTGGGGGGGCTCCGTAAATATACAAACTTACAGTACACAAAACAGCAAAATCCGGCCAACAGCCAAGGGAAATCTTTCTCTGCATTAAATCGTCCATTCGCTGTTTTTTTGCTTTCGATATTACAAGTTCGATGTTTAGGTGTTCAGTCACCCAAGCATTCGATCTTGTAATATAGACCTCAATCCGGCAACAAAACAGAAGCAATATTACACTTCAGGCATCTCGAACACAAACACTTTGTGTCTTTCGGCTTTTCCCGGTTAGGGGTCGCCATAGCGGAACTCTGGTCCGCTAATGATTGGCAGTAGAGTTTTATGTGCTGGTTTGCCGGGCCTAACGCACAACCTTCAATGAAGGAACGCCCGTTCACGCATGTCACCACACAGAAGACGCTCTAACTGAGAATTGAACGGGCAACGTCTAACTGTGAGGCGACAATGCTACCGCAGCACCACTCGAACACAAACACTAATCTTAAAAATTATTACATTAATTATCAGTTAATCTGCATTACTAGCAATGTATTATAATGTTACCGCTTTTCTTTGTATTATTTGTACTCTTTTTTTTGTTGCACTGTACCTCTGGGCTGAGACTGAAAATGGCCCATTGAGATCAGTGCCCTACCATACTAAACCAATTTAAATAAATGAAGGAACTCACACAAATGCATTATATACATACACTCAAGTTTATTGTATAGCAATGCTATTTTAAAAAAAAGTGACAATGGCCGCAGTATATATTCACAGTATTTACAAACTCAACAGCTTTGTTCACTAATAATCACATCTCTCACCTTAAAGACAAAATCTTTTATGATGTATGAATGTGCACCACCGAAGCAGCATACATTCAACGCCATGGATTAATCTTGTAAGTGCATACTCAATAAATATGAATAATACGATTATTTAGTAAAATGCATTTGAGATGCATTAAGCATTATTAGCACTGTATTAAGTATATATTCACATGACCATCACAACTTCAAAAGCAATTTGATAATTGATTCTGCATCCACCTCTGGTCATTCAAATATTGCAGAACTGTAACTAGAAATGGAATTTAAATAGGTTGAAATAATTTTTCAGGCAGGCTATCATAACAATCACTATTATTTGTTACAGTCACTAGAAAAAAGGAGAGTTGTGGGATCAGGAACATGATCAATCCCACTCAGTTAATTCAGCTGAACAGCACATGGTCCGTCACTAATGAGAGTCAAATTCCAAATTCCACCCTTATCTTGAATATTCAACTGAGGTAGCACTTCTGTCTGCACAGAACAGGCTTATTGGACACAGACCTGGTTATTTTTTGCTCAACTTGATTTATATGTTTGGCCACCATACTGACATTTTGGATCTTTCTCAATATTTTGCGAGACTCTGATGGCCTTTGAGTATGTGACATAATACTTCTGTTCACTTTGATTTAGTAATCAAGATTCTGTTTTGATATAGCAATGGACTATCATGCTCCGATTAATATCCTCTGATTGAATAATACGTATACATGACACAAAGAGGGACAAAGCCTGGATAGCAACCCAGGTTCCATAAGCAGCTAGGGAATCCGAGTTTCTGGTAAGGGTGGATGGGCGCATGGCATGCCCATACCAGGGAGATCGAACGCACACACAGACATAACTCATAGCTCCCCAACAGAGGCTCGGGATTGCAGAGGGGCATTGTTTGTATGCCCTGCATATAAGCAGCAACTCTTTTGGCACTGGATAATGGTCACATACAGGATTTCTGGATAACATCTGAAAACAACCAGCTGTTTTCTAGGTGCATGGATTGCTCTGGCATTAAACCTTCTTAGTCTCTTTACCAGTTTCTGTCATCTCAATGGTACTCTGTCTAGCCTGTATAATTTACTAATGGAACTAATTGTTTCTAATCAGTCTGAAGTTGGAAATTCGCAACCCCTACTATATGAAGACTTTCTCACTTGCCTACACACTTGTAAAGCACCGTTTTTTGATCTGCAAATCTCTGTCTTTTCAGAACTGGTTAACATTCTAGACTAATTCACAGGGATGTAACACTTGATTATCCATTTGTATTAATGCTGTGCCTAAGCCCATAGCTACTAACATCTGCACTCACTAATGTTAGTTTAGTGTCATCATAATATCCTAGCACTATAGCGGTCATTAACATTTCTTTTACTTTGCTGAATGCTTGGGCTTCAGCATGTCACATGACCAGGTTATAGAGTTCTTTAAAAAAACAAAACAGTTACAGGACAATGTACCAGACCTTTTAACTGTGCTAACTTACACAAGTAATTAATCATGCCTAGGGCTTGCTTTAAACTCAGTGACACAAGACGGATTTTTTTAAACTTTGGCTATTGCTTTGACCTTGCTTGCATCCATTCGGATTCCACTAGCACTTAAGATGTGACCAAAGTACAGAAGTTTAATCTTAAAGAAAAAAAGAGTCATTTGTTTCGATTTAGCTTCAGATCAGAGTTCTTTATAGACTGAAGCAATGGGTGTAACATTGAAACTTGCATCTCTTTATCAGGCCAAAATACCAATATGTCATCTAGAACACCACTATCATCACCTATTCTGATGAGTAAATCTGTCATTTTATACTAAAAGATTCAGACGCTGAGATTATAACAAATGTCATCCTTTTGAAACAAAATCTTTCCATTGCAATAATGACAATTGTCAACTTTTTCTTTATTAAAGGGTATAATGCCAGAACACACTGGAAGCATTTAAATGAAAAAAAAAAAACTTTTATATTTACAAGTTTTGGTAGTATATTCTAGCAGAGGTATAATGAAACCTTTCACGCAAAACTGCACTGCTGAGCTTTTTCCAAGTCGGCTAATATTTGCACATGATCATTCTGTTTAATCACGGGGACAATTGCAGCACACCACTCAAGCCAGCTCAGTTCCAATTTTTGTTATGTCTAGGCTTTGCTTTCAATATCTAATTTACTTTGGACAGCATAGGGAATGGCATCCTCCTAGATGTAGTCAAGGCATATGCAATTGCATTTGGTTTTAGTTTAATTTTTACTGGCTCAATTTCACCAAACACATCCACCTACAAGGACTTTGCTTATTCTGGCAACAAGTCCATTTTAAATACCACTGCACAGCATTAACCAAAAACTCAAACTTGTGCCCCTTCTGCTCAGACTGTTAGAAATTTACCAATCAGCCCATGTTTGCCCGTAGGGCTACAAATTTCAGTCAGCTGCAGATGTTCAAAGACACTTTCAGTGGTAACATGAGATACCACTGTAACATCTGCCCATGTATCAGACTTGAAACTCACTTGAGTTCCATAAATAGGAGTTTTAACTTGCCAGCCTGCTTCAGCATCAAATACCACAGTGACTGAACCCAGAAAACCACTTTTTGAACATTTGCAACCTTATGCTCAGTAGTTACTTCATTAACTCAACTTTTTTCTACAAAATGACCGTAAAATGGCATACCTGTTCGCATCTTACACCTAAGGCAATGTGTTGTGCACTGGCGGTTCAGCACAATAACTGTCACAACTTGGACACTTGCCAAACCTATTCTCACTCCGCTTCTCATGCATTCATTAAGTTTGACCAGTTATGTCCATTTTAAAACTTGTCAATTACTTTGTGGTTTACCTCACATAGGTTTATAGGGGTTTATTAGGCTAAGGACCTCAAGGACCAAGCCATACACCCCAAATCTCTGACAAGTTCTGGTGCTCTTGATAGGCTAATCGGGAGCTTGGGAGGTGAAACACTTATGTGTCCATTATTGACATGTGCAATATTTCCATCACCTTTCGGCTAATGCCACCTTTCTGGTAGTTTGTATTGCTTTCTCTTTAGTTGAATAAACTTCAAGATGCAGAGCCATCCCAGTCACAATTCTGTAATTTGTTCAGCTTTTGTAACATTAAACCAACATTTATCATCCAGCTCATATGATTACCTTACAAAAGCTTCAACGCATCCACTCTTGGCTTGCACCATCTGTGGAAGCACACCCTTTCGCAGATATTTCTTTTGGCGCAATACATTCCTAGAGTTTACTAAATTAATTTAACACTATGGTCCTCTGTGTATGAAAAGGAGCTGTATATGGACTCCATTCTCCACTTCATATTTCGTAAAATACAATGAAAATACTCACCTGGGTGCCAGTTTGTTTATCCAATTTAGTCTCAACACAAAGTAATGGTAACCTTGTCTCTAAACTAGCCAGCTAAATTGTTTTAAGGAATCAAAAGGCTCTGGTGTGTTAAGAGGAGTCACAAAATGTATTTTTTTACAATAGTAAGTGTTTTAACTTCGGTTAAACAATCACTTTGAGTAAAACAACTATTTGTCAGTAAAATCTTTCACTCTGAGCTTGCAGACTCACTTAAGGTAAGTTTGGTATGGTTTGCAACTGGAAAAAAAAAGTTTTCCTTGATCAAGAAGATCCTAGTTCTGACTCCATGAGAAGTGGTGCAGTAATGGTTACCCAGTTAATGCCACTGACGGTTTCAAAAATGTCAGGGCACAATTACTTAACAAAACCTGTAAACTTGGTTCTGTTGAGCTGCCATATTGCACGGAATAAATGTTACATTTCAGACATCTTGAACACGCTGACACTACCTTAGAATTGCAATGCATTACAGAATCCATACACTGTTAAAATGGAAAAGGCATACAATAGCCTTAAAGGGACATTCTCAATAGTAGTATCAGCTGTATTTCACTTATCACTGCAATAAGTTACAGTAATGAACTATGGGCTAGCATTATAAGTTACTGGTTAGAGTAATGGATCATATAAAGCACGATGCATAATTTAAACCTTGCTAAGAACACCACTGCTACTACCTGAATGCCTTGTGATTGTGCAGAAAACCCAGGTCTCAAATGCTCCTACAATCACTCACAGAAATTCCTATTATCTCACATGTCGTTTTACACCATTACACAGCCATTACAGGGCAGGATACTGCCTGCTGAAGAAAAACAAGCACTGAACTACACAGAGTTACTGAAGGGATAAGCACAGACTTCATTGTTTAATGTTACTGTAACAGCAGCAACTAAAAATGCATTCATCTGAACAAGACAGAACACAGAAGCATACATTATGCCTGCCTCCATAACACAGAAGAATAAAGCAATACAAAGTATGACCCAGATGGCCAAAGTTCGATTAACAGCTCAAATCCATTAGAAGTCTTGCAGGGGTTGATGGGAGTGAGTGGCAGGTAATTTTGGTCATCCATTCACCATTATGCAAGCAGAGGTTTATAAGGCACAGAAAACATCCAGGACAGTGGACATGGATGTAGTCATCCAAAGTCTTTGATATTAGCCCTCATTAGTTAGTCAGTGGAAGTGCATGTCAGTGCACACATGGGGAAGGAGGTTCCCTGGTGAAACAGGTGTTTACATTAGCCACTAGTGGAGTTAGGGCTTTACTAGAAAAATCTTGACTGCTGGAATGCTGGTGAGGCCATAAAACACCTTCCTGGGTGAAGTACTCTCCAATCAGCTCTTGCTACTTTGCTGGATATACCTAGCAAGGGGAAATAAACCAATTATCGGCTGATAGTGGAGGCTCAATGGGTGGCATACATACAGGCCAACAAGTATATAAAACACTAGCACAACAATCAGCCTACATGTAAGGCAGTCACTGTTATCAGAAGTTGTGAAAGCCGCATTTCTTGTAAAAATAGTGTTCAGCTGAAGCTGAATGAAGACTGACATTTTGGCCTAAGAAGATGTAGTATTTGTTTTAACAAAAAAAATGAGCTGAGATGAGTTAATGTTAAATACAAGAGAGTGTCCATTTCATTTTGTCTTATTCTTTGTCCATGTAAATTGTGATATACTGTGGGTTTTAAAAGGGACCACAAAACTGGTTGCAGGCCTTACAATAAAATCTAGTTTGTTCAGTGTGGAGTACATATCGTTATGACAAGTTGAGTTTCAGTGTTGTTGTTGTTTCACACTATTTGTATTCAACTGTCATAGTTAGCTTTCAGTCAGCTGACTTAAGACATTTCCTAGTCTGTCCATCTCCTTACCCAATATCTATATTACTGGAATTGATTATAAACAAAATTACACTTTACTCAGCTGCTTTTACTGTAATTGTGTTCTTCCTATTTTATTACCTTATTATGCTTTGCTGCATGCTCTTAAGTGTCCAAGTGCTTTTATTCTGCTGCATTTATTACTGCTTGTTAGTACCCTGGTTAAATTTATCTGTTATTCTAAGCATCTTAGTTTTGGTTTTAGCACTTGGGCTTCAGGCCAGTTACTTTGCATTTAAGAAGGTTTTTGTGGTCTACACTCTTGCGGACAAACCCTTATCAAAACCCCTGTCACCATATGTCCGCCCAAGCATTCATAGGTTGGTACTAGGCTATTGGCCCTAGGGCCTATACAAGCCTAGCCATAACAATTCCCTGGATATTTCTTCCCATAATATTTACTTCCCTGGACCCCTGTCTAGCAGGGCGACTGACATAATCCCCGGGGTGAATTTCCTATCTCCCATCCAATCGTCAAGGTTCCTTTTGAAGAGGGCTAAGGAGGCGCTCTGCTTGACATGTATGGGCAGTCTATTCCAGAGTATGGGGAGTCTCTGGGTCAGGAACTTATCCCTCCAGCATGTTTTGTTCATTGTGATGACAAGGTTTAGATCCCTGGAGCATGTGGCTCTAAGGGATTGGGCTTTCTTTAAGTGGAGCATGTCCAACAGCTCAGAGTTTGACATGGCCTTGTATGTTAAGCAAAGATCACCTCTGAGTAGACGATATGCCAGAGAGTATAGCTGGAGGTTTATATATATATATATATATATATATATATATATATATATATATATAATATACAATATATAGACGGTCAGCATAGGGCATCTGCTTTAGGCCTGTGATTCTTTTAGTGAGGTATTTCTGTGGCCATTCCAGCTGTTGCAGATGTCTTGTGAGGTACATACCAAAAGGGGCGTTATACTCTATAATGGGTCTAATGAGAAATGAGTACAGTGAGACAATGACCTCCTTTTTTCTGGATGAAAAACCCTTAGTGATGAGGTATGCCACATAGAAGGATTTCCTGACTGTTGTGGCAATGTGGTTATCAATGGTGAGACCATTGTCCACTTGTGTACCTAAGTTTATCATCACACTTTTGGGGTTTAGTGTACTGCCACCTATGTGATAATTCATGGGTACATGTTATTTCCCAAAGGGGATAACTATACATTTCTTGGCATTAAGCTCGAGCCCATGGCTCTGGCACCATGCATCTGTTTCTGCAAGGCCCTTTTGTAGAATATCTACATCATTTGGGGATTCAATAATGGCTCCCAATTTGCAGTCATTTGCGATCTTTGTTAGCCAGAGTCCCTTATTGCTGGCCTGTACATCAGAGAAGTAGATGCCAAACAAGAGCGGTCCCAGGACTGAACCCTGAGGTACTCCACTTGTCTGGAGCTGGATATGGAGTCGGCTACTTTTACAGTCTGGGTTCTGTCAGTAAGCCATTTGGCAACCCGTCGAGTGACATAGGGATTTATGCCCAGCTTAGTAAGTTTAACCTATGATTCCAGAGTGGGGGACGGTGTCGAAGGCCTTGCCAAGGTCCAAATAGGCTGTGTGGACCGCCTTACCCTCATCTACAGCTCAGGAGATGGATTCAAAAGAGGTCAATCAGGTTCAGGAGACTAGACCGGTCCTCACGAACCCAAACTGGGTGGGGTCCAGTGTTTGCAGGTTGCCAATGTCTTTGTTTATAAGTTCCATGATAATGTGTTCCATGCTCTTGTAGATCAGGCTCGTCAGACTGATGGGATGGTAGTTCCTGGGATCCAAGGTGGATCCCCCCTTGTGGAGTGGGAAACTGTAGCTGTGCACCACTCAGTGGGCACGAAGCCTGAGGTGAGGCTATGATTAAACATGACACTTAGGTGAGGTGCCAGTTCATTTTGTAGTTCATGTAGTACACAGCCCTGGATGTCATCTGGTCCCATGGATGCTGTATTCTTAGCTTTGGAGTTTCTACCTGTGTGGCCATGATCACCGCTACTTGGCAATCTTTTGGTATTGAGATGGGCCATTTAGGGGGCGAGGGGGGGGTGAAGTTTGCACTAAATCGATCTGCCAGGATAGTGGCAATGTCCTTGGGTATCAGTATATTTAATGCCATTCTGTTGTAGCTCAGAGCAGATCTGAGCATTGCCATTTAGATTCTTGATATAAACTATAGAATGCCTTGTGGTTATCTTTGGCAATTTTATTTTCATAACTAGCTTTGGAGAATTTTATGAGGGATTTCAACTTCTTACTGAGGCATCTTGGGATTTTCCTCTTTTCTGCAACAGTTTCTTCTTATTCAAAACACTATGGATGGACAATTCCCATCAGTTTCTCCTACCATCCTGGTCGACATGGGCATACAGAGAGAGTGCAGCAACTGCCTCATGTTCACAGACAGTCCCCTTCCTTCTCCTAGCACATAATTCTTCTACTTGCGAAAAATGCATCTACATCAGTAACCTGGAATCCATGCTCCCTCTTGCCACATTCAGTACTTCTGATAAAGAGGAGATTGCCAACACAAGCACCACACCACGCACATCACATAGCCAAGCACAATACACACCCACCTATGCTGAGGTCCTCAATAAGAATTTACCTAAACAGTGGAGACCTCCAAACCACACTCACAAACATTCCACAAACAACACTAAACACACCATACACAGCAGACAACACAGCACTGTCTCACACAGTCCATAAGCCATAACAATAAACCAACACAGCCCATGAGGCATAACAATAAATCAAACATACTAGTCACTGGCAGCTCAGTTGTGACACACCGATGTCCCTCTCACCAGGCTCGACAAAGAGAAGGTCACAGTCAGTATTCTATCAGGTGCCAGAATCCACCACATCACTCGCGCGCTTAAGTCTCACTGTAACAGGTACAAGTATGATTTTGTCATTGTCCATGTTGGTGTGAGTGACTTGAGATGTACCTCACTGGACTACATGGAGAGACATGACTGAGCTCTCAGAGTATGTGTCTCAAGTAGGTATGACCCTAGCCCTAAGCAGCATCCTACCTTCACCAATAACAATACCACAATACCAACAAAAAATAATGGACTTCAGCAATTAGCTTAGTTTCTGGTATCATTCCACGGGGATCCATTATCTGTCTGCCTGGGATGACAGACATGCCTAGATGCTTTGCCTCCACCCGTCATCCCTGGGATTCCATATCCTGGCCAAGGCTCTTGCCTCCCCCATTGGGCCTATGTCCCAAAGACAAATCTTCCAAACATAAAAGGTCTGTCAAAAAGCAAACTGAAGGTCATGATGCTTAATGCTAGGAGCCTTAACCAGAAAATGCACTCACTGGAGGCTCTCCTCACACAGGAAAATGCCAATGTCTGTGTGGTCAAGGAAATTTAGTTCAGGGCTGCAGACAGCACCCCTGCCTTACCTGGCTATACCTTATTCCACACATTTTAACCCAAAAGAGGTCAGGAAGATGAAGGGTGATGTAGTCTCTATCTTCATTAAGGAAAGGCACACCTCCAGACTGGTTTGCCAGCATGATGCACTAGAACTACTGCAGGTGCAACTGACAATTGGCAAGAAATCCATCCAAGTTATAGCCAGCTATAGACCCCCCCCCCTCCATGACTCAGGACACCCACTCCTCCTACCTGGACCTACTTGACTCCATTAAGCTACCCCCTAACACCCTGATCCTTTGGGACTTCAACTAACCCACCATAGACTGGGTGAACTATTCCTGCACTAATGCACTCACCCAACAATTCCTTGACTTCATCAGTTCTAACGCACTAAACCAACTCATCCCCTACAAGGAGAGATGACATTCTGGACTTGGTTCTCACCAAAATGGGCAATTGCTGCACCACTCCCATAGTATGGTCTTCCCTGGTGGGATCAAATCATCAGTCTGTCTCATTCGAAGTTTCTAAACTCACCCAAGCCCCACCACCCACCCACCCTCAGCCTTAACCAGGCTAAAAAGCTTCTCAAAGCTAACTACAACCTCCTAAGGGAGGTATCAGTAGCTTCACACCACTGGCCCTCTCAGACGATGCAGACAACTATGTTAACAATACTCCAATGCAGTACACAAGCACCTGTACAACTGCATGGACTCAGCCATACCCAACAGAACTAAAACCTGCTCCTCAAGAAACACAAACCTATCTGGTGGACATCCTCTATCAACAGGCTTTACAACAAAAGGAAAAAACTGTTGTCCAAGGGTAAAAAGGAACAAATTCCAAATTGGAAAAACTTCCTCCTTAGCCTCAACAAGCAAATTAGATCACTAGTGAAAACCTCCAAACACAATTACGAATCAAAACTAGCCTCCAAAACAAAGGGAAACCACAAATCCTTCTTCAGTTATATCAGAAACCTCCATGGCAAAGCCCACATTTGTTCCAAACTAGTACTTAACAGTATCACTTACACTGATCCTGCTACCTAGCAGATAGGTTCAGCACAAACTTCACCCCAATGTCCCCCGACAAAGACCCATTCAGTATCTCCGATACTTATTTCACACCTCACATCTCTATAGATACGTGTTAAAGGCCCTATTCCAAGGCAAAGAACACAGCTTCCATGGGACATGATAGTATCCCAGGCTGTATTCTATACCATCTCCAACAAGAACTAGCCTTGCCATTGAGCACCCTATTCAACCACAGCCTATATACATGCTTCATTTCTGCAGAGTGGAGAACTGCCATTCTCAGGTGGTGCCACTACTGAACCTGGAAACTACCACCCCACTAGGCTGACAAGACTGATCTGTAAAGACATGGAGCATATTATTATGGATCTCATAAACAAGGACACAGGCAATATCCAAGCACTTGATCGCACCCAGTACAGATTCATCAAGGGCAGATCTTGCCTGTTGAACCTGGCTGCCTTCTTTGAGACAGTCACCAAGGCCCTGGATGAGGGAAAGCTGGTACATACAACTTACCTCGACTTGGCCAAGGCCTTTGACACAATCCTCCACTCGGGCATCATTGAAAAGCTAATACAACTATACAACTTGGTGTAAATCCCTATCTCATCAGGTGGGTGGTCAACTGGCTCACCGATAGGACCCACAAGATCAAAATAGGTGTGCCTCTACCTCAGACAGCAGAGCTGTCACTAGTGGTGTTCCCCAAAGATCTGTCGTGGGACCCCTACTGCTTGGCATCTACTTCTCAGAGGTTCAGGCACAGACAAAAGGCCTGGGGCTGACCAAGTTTGCAGATGACTAAGTTGGGTGCTGTCACTGACTCCCCAAATGATGTTAACATACTGCAAGAGGGTCTTACAGCAAAAAAATGACTGGTGGCAAAACAAGGTCTTCAGTTAAATGCAAAAAAATGTATCATCATACCATTCGGCAAAAACATGGCCCCTACTGATTACCACATCAACGGCACCCTCCAACCACACAACTTGTGGTGAGAGACCAAGGTACTCAGGTTGACAACAGTCTCGCATTCGACCATCATGAAGCGGCAGTAGTCAGAAAAGCATTTTACTTGGTTCATCTCATAAGTAAAGGAAGTACATCCAGAAAAAAGGAGGCTATTACCTCTTTGTAGTCCTCCCTCATTAAGCCAATAATTGAGTATTAAGTATAAACACCCCGTTTGGTATGTACATCTCCAAACACCTGCACCAACCAGAAAGGCTACAGAAATTCCTCACAAAGAGAACCCATGGCCTCCAACACCTATCCTATGCGGACAGGCTCAAATCTCTATTATTCTATTCGGTATCATACAGATTGCTCAGAGGTGATCTGTGTCTTGCCTACAAGGCAATTTTGGACCCTGCCTACTACAGATGCTTCATATCTGTAAGTCTAACTCCTCGTGCATTACCCACTCAGAAGGCCTAAATGTAATATGAGACATCAACAAAACCTGCTGGAGAGATAGCTTTGTCTCCCAGAAGCCGTCCTGTCTCTGGGATAGACTTCCCATTACACATCAAACAGACTACCTCGCTGACCCTCTTCAAGCAAGGTTTCTTTCTTTTGGGGATAAACTCTTGGCTAGGCTTGTAAGGAGCTAAGGGCCATTAGTCTAGTAACCTTCTATGATCCCATGATTTCTTTATTTTTCTTCTCCACTGATACAAAATGCCTTATGTCTGTCCCACAAATTCTTGAACTGCAATTTTTCCTTTATACCAGTACCTCTCTGGGAAAGCTATTCTACCCTTTCTGTACAACAAAGGGTTCCTCGAGTATTCCATGACCCATGTACCTTCTATTTTTTAAACTGTGTCCTATTGCTTTTATGTTGCATAGCTGGACAGCAAGATTTCCCTTGAACTTAAAAGCCTGTGTCATGTTCACTTCTATCTTTTTTCTTCAAGACTACTTAAGTAAAGAGCCTTTCATAATAGGATTTCTAGTGGAGATCTTATTTTTGTTAACATTCACTAAAATACTTCTAACCTGTATGTGCCCTTCTGCAAATGAGGTCTCCAGAACTGCACACCATACTCAAAATGTTTTAAAGAATACAAACCATGAAGACTGTGTGGACAGAATATTCTTTTGAACAGAGGATGAGTAGTCTAGGGAATGGCATTTCAGAAGCCAAAATGATTCACTATTCTGGGCGAGGAAAAAAAAAATAGAATCAGACACAGCATAAGGGGTTCAAGTTAATGGTATCCAGTGAAATACAATTTCAGTGGGAGATATGTGAGGGCTTCCTCTCAACTTTTACCTCTAGAGTTACATACAAAGCAAAAATAGGCCCCATAATTAAAGACAATTTATAAGTACTAATGCTATTAACCTAAATCTTTTAATTTCCAATTTTAAGAGGGATAAATCAAAAGTTTAACAAATTAGGATCACACCTCCAAAATTTCATTAGTAGAGAGGTATTGTGACCAGACTTTTCACTCGCACATTGAATTATCATGGAATACAGTGTCCCTTCCTGCAGGCATACTATATACAAGACAGTCAAATCTTAAGGTAAATGAGGTATAAAGCCGTGGTGGTGCAGCGGTAGCATTGTTGCCTCACAGCAAGAGGTTCTCCCATTCGATTCTCAGCTGGAGCGGCTTCTGTGTGGAGTCTGCATGCCCTCCCTGCAGTTGAGTGGCGTTCGAAAGACATGCGTAGAATGGGCATGCCTTCGTTGAAGGTTGGGTGTCGAGCTGGCACCTCGGCACCATAAAAATCTACTGCCAATCATTAGCGGATTGGAGTTCCGCTGTGGCGACCCCTAACCAGGAAAAGCCGAAAGAACAACAACAGGGCTAGATTCCAAAACACGTGCTCTCTGTGCAAGTGACTTATGCTGCTAAAAGGCATATTTATAAGGCAGGCTTACACCAGAGTAAGTCACTTAACACTGAAAGCAAATCTTTTAGAATTGGGCCCAGAGAGTAACAGTTACTAGTGAAAGAATATGCTTTGCTTAGGTAATGTGGCCAGGGGTATAACACTAGCATTTAGCAAGTTTCAGATGTGTGACCAGAACACTGGGTATGATTAAATTTCTTTGAGGTAGAAGGGAATAGATTCTTAGAGTTTGGGGCCAAGAACATAGAAGCAGTGATCTGTGCTCCAAAGCTGGTTTTTGAGCTAGTAGTAAGGGAGATGAATGTAGGCCGCAGTGGTGCAGCGGTTAGCATTATTGCCTCACAGCAAGAGGTTCTCCCGTTTGATTCTCGGCTGGAGCGCCTTCTGTGTGGAGTCTGCATGTCCTCCATGTGGTCAAGTGACGTTTAAAGACACATGCAGGTAGGTGCATCCATGAATGGGTGTGCCTTCTCAAGGTTGGGCATTGGGCTGGCAACTCGGCACAGTAAAAATCCACTGCCAATCATTAGCAAACCGGAGTTCCACTGTGGCGACCCCTAACTGGGAAAAGCTGAAAGAAAGAAAGAGTAAGGGAGATGAATGCTCACGATTCCTGAGGTTGAGGGATTGGGGCTGCCATAGTATTTAGTGGTGAAGCAGAAGGTGATTATTATACACAAACAAATACAATATACAGGAGAAAATAAAATTATCATATCTACACTAAAAAGGGCTTATCTATTCTTTTTTGTCAACATTACAAGAAAAGCAAGCATTTCAAGAGCATTTGCCAGACAGTACGACACTCTCTGAATCAAGAGTTGTTGCACTATCCGCCAACTACAAAAGCATTAAAGTACTGGACAGCACTAACCCAGGTGATGCTCCATAGGATAAAATAGACCATGGCAACAGGGAGGGAAGCAAAGCAAAAGGAAACGAAAGCAGCAGTGAAGCAGGTCAAAACTTGAAGCAAGCAGAGCTCTAATGCTTCCCTCTTGAAAACTAAATTTAGTGTTTAAAATAAGCCAATTACTGTGGTATAAGGATCAAATAAAAACTAAAAGGACATTAACAACCATAAGTTTTTATACAAATACCCCAGAGTGTTTCACCACAATAGAGAGGCCTGCATACTGCAGGACTTCAATTTTAGTTTTACAAAATGGCTACTTATAAAAGTATGCAACCTACGTTTCCACCTTTCAACAACAGCAAAGTGCTACTTCTAATTATGACACTGTTTGCCAAACAAACAATAACAAGAAGAGAGTAAAAAAAGGAACATGCAGTTAGCTCCTCCCAGGGCAGACAAAATGACACAAGACCCTTTTCCTTTTCATGATTCTGTTTATAAAAAGCCAATAGCAGGGTTAACACATGCATAAATGCACTGAACTTCAAGAACTCCCAGAGGATGAGATGATCACAGAAGTACTGCCAAAAGCAAACGTTATGGGAAAGATGGGGTGGAGCATTAATTACTGCGGAATATTAGATGGAAATTATTATTTGCCTTGACATTTACAAATAAAGTAGCATACCAGCATAGAAAGATAGTGCAGAATAAAAGGGCAGATGGGTCATTAACCAGGAAATGGATAGAAAAGGAGCTAGAAGTCTGGGTGTTGGGGGGGGGGTGGCAATCAGCAGCATTCAAATGCTCTTCACATACTCAAAACGGAGTGGTTAGACATGTAAACTGCTTTTGCAGAATTTGTAGTTCAATTTTTATCTCAGGAAAGGTGATGAAAATAAAAAAATAAATTCCATGGACATAGATGATTCTCCTGCAGATATAGAGGAGAGTAAGGCTTCATACAATAAAAGTCTTGCCAGTTTAGCCTTATCTACTTCTATGAGCCACCAGGGAAGTGGTTATAAGGAGCAACAAAGCATGCAATACACCTGGGTTTCAGCAAGATTTCTGACACTATGACCCATGGGAAGCTGACATAGAAAATTAAACAGTAGGATGATGGAAGCAAAAACATTTAGCAGGACAGAAAGGAGCAACTAGAAAAAGAGTAAATAGCAGTTAAGTAGGTCACTGTCACAGAAAAAGTAGCAACCACTGCAGAGTCGCAGTGCTGAATGTCATGGGAAGTCCTGCTTAGTGCATTTGTATTAGAAATTAAACTGCAGTTGGACTGCAGAATTATCCTGCTCCTGGACAATACCAAGACTGGTTCAGGCACCAGTTTTCAGCAAGACTCAAAGCAATTTACAATGTGGCAGTGAGGCAGCAGGCAAAATTTAATGCACAAAAATACAAGGTGATGTATTTTGGCAAATGTCATTGAGAAAAAAAATGCTATAAATACAGTGTGCTCTTTAAAGAGAATAGAGCAAGAAAAAATTGCGTCAGTAGATAAAAACAGAGAGCCCTAGACTGAACCATACCTCTCAACCGCACCAAATTATTCGGTATTTATCGCTTTTGAGGTAAAAATAATGGGGTGCCACAAATTCCAGAGTGGCCCCTTTAATTTCCGAATTTTCAGTGTTTTTTTTTTCAAAATGTTTTTTGGGGGTGGATTTTTGATGACGTCATCACGTGCAGGGGCACGCGTGATGAATTCAGCTTCATGAGCACTCTGTCAGCCTGTCGGAATTCACTTGAGGGCTGGAGGGGATGTGTACTACTGTCTGTGTTTATTTGTACAGCAACGTGTTTAAGTCCAGTGATGTAGTTGGGGGGCGAGAGGGGCAGCAGTTTTTGAACTAATCACATGTTGTTGTGTCTTTCGGCTTTTCCCGGTTAGGGGTCGCCACAGCGGAACTCTGGTCCGCTAATGATTGGCAGTAGATTTTTACGTGCCGAGTTCCCAGCCTTGACACACAACCTTCAACAAAGGTACGCCCATTCACGCATGTCTCCAGACAGAAGACGCTTTAGCTGAGAATCAAACGGGACAACGTCTTACTGTGAGGTGACAGCGCTACCGCAGCACCACCAATCACATAGTTTCAATTAATAATAATACAAAATAAAACGTTCAATTAATAATAATACAAAAAAATATTGACTGTAGCATCACATCGTTTTTTTCTGTCCAGCTAGCATCTGTGTTTTTCCTGTCCACCCGCACAAGAGATTGCTGTGCTTAAACTACATTTGTGGATATAGCTACTGCTGTTTTGCAAGTAAGTTTGCTGGTTCTTATTATACTGCTATAAGGAGAATGGAAAGTTATTATTACTGCTGTATGTCGTTCTTCTGGTGCTGGTCACATCTGTGCTCTTGCTGTTGTTGTTTAAAACTACATTTGTGGAAAGTTTGCTGGTACTGCCATTTGCAAGGCAAGTTCTTATTATTGCTGTAAGGAGTTCAGTAAGTTCTTATTTTCGGTTTGCAAGACAAGTTCTTAGTTCTTAATTTCCGTTGGCAAGGCAAGTTCCTTTGTTACTAATGCTGTAAAGAGTTTAGTGGAGAATGGCAAGTTCTTATTTTTCATTTGCAAGCTGTAAGGAGGTGTGTGCATTCAGTTTGCAAGGCAAATTCTTTTATTATTGATGTTACGGAATTTAGTGACGAATGGCAAGTTCTTATTATTGCTGTAAGGAAGTGTGTGTAAAAGGACTCAGTTAGGGGTAACCGGTGGTTAGTGTTACTCGGGCTCAAACCCTGTACCTTGGGTACAAGCAGCAAGAGCCTGAATTCTCTACCCATTCCACCACTTGTGATTCAAGGAGCTGATAATTCCATAGCTCTCAACTGTTCAGATTTTCACAGAATGTTTGGCTCATACTTCTCGTCCGTTTCTCT